>NC_064816.1:47990241-48067537 GCF_023721935.1 Panthera uncia
ATTTATTTATTTATTTATTTATTTATTTATTTATTTATTTATTTATTTTGAGAGAAAGAAAACACAAGTCGGGGAGGGACAGAGACAGAGGGAGAGAGAGAGAATCTCAAGCAGGTCTACACTGTCAGTGCAAAGACCATGGCAGGGTTTGAACTCACCAACCACGAAATCATGATCTGAGCTGAAGTCAGATGCTCAACTGACTGAGCCACCCAGGCGCCCCACTCTGTAGCATTTTCTTTCCCATACTTCTTTTGTAGAGGTTAGAGATTTAGAGAACACAAGTGAAAAGACCTCAGTGTGATAGTTTGAGTAGTTAAAAGGACCCTTTGGGGTGGGAGGCACAAAGATTTAATGTGCACCTAAAGATAACTATTCATTCATCAAATATTCATTGTGTCTGATCTTATGCTAAAGACTGGGATTCCAAAAGATCAGGAAGGCTTCCAGTTCTGCTATCAAGGAACTCACAATTTTTGGCAAAGTCTGCTCCTCATACACTGTTTTTGATGAACAATGTGTCTACTAAGGAGAGAATGGGACAACGCGGGGGGGGGAAGTTTTATTTTGTTGATATTCTTTGATGTATTAGTTACCTTCTGCCAAATCACAAACCTCTCAACGTCTCAGTGGTTTAAAACAATACATATTTATTTCTTGCTCATGTTACATAAGCAGTGCAATTGATTGTGGCTCTGCTAGGCTCAGCTCCACAAGTCTTTTCATACCAGAACTTGAGGTTGAAGGAAAAGGTATATTCTAGAGCATACTGATCTCATGATAGAGAGCAATAACGAGAGATGCAAATCTAAAACAATTACAGCTTCTGTTCAGATAGTTTCCTTTGGCTACAGAAGGTCATATGATCAAGCTTAGTATCAATGAGATGGGAAAATATAGTAAGGCTATAGGGAAGTGAGTCAAAAATGGAGCACAACAAATAACTGAAAATAATAAATTTGTCACACCTGTAATGAAAGATAGTGGTAAGCTGTTAATATTCAGGAAAGGAATATTCAGAAAAGGAAATAAAAAAAATAAAGACATTAGTGGAATTAAGTCATTATGGGGCTTTCTCTTACAGAATTTGTATGTGCCATAGACAAACTATCAGAAAACTATGTGACTGTTGATATCAAGTTTGGGAAGCAAGTCAGAAAATTGGGTTTTTAGCATATTGATGTTGCTTTTCCCATGTCAAATCCAGCTTATAAGAGACATACCCTTAAAATAAATACCTTTGTATTACTTTATCTTTTTTTAAACATTAAAAAAATTTTTTTACATTTATTTTTGAGAGACAGAGCACAAATGGGGGAGGGGCAGAGAGAAAATGAGACACAGAATCTGAAGCAGGCTCCAGGCTCTGAGCTGTCAGCACAGAGCTGATGGTGGGGGTGGGGGGTGGCCAAACTCAAAAACCTTGAGATCATGACCTGAACAGAAATTAAGCATCGGACACGTAGACTGAGCCACCAGAAGCCTCACATTATCTTTTTTTTTTTAAGTTTAAAAGGAGTAACTATAGGTCACTAACGATATTTCCTTAGTGACAAGCTATGAATTTTATATAGGTTACCAACTACAGTCTAATCCTCCAGGAAATATACCTAACTATGTACTCATTATCTTAAGTCTGAAATTCATTTATCAAATAACAAGAACAGCAACCGGGTCTAGTTACTTTTTAACCTTAGACTTCACTATGCATGGAGTGAATAATAATTTTTAAAGGTTGGACTTTCAACTGTCATGTCTTTCAGCTTTTGGGATAAAAGAAATCAAATGAACAAATTACTAGTTTATGGAATACAATATATAAAAGAGTAAGATTTTCCCATATTTTTTTGTCCTGAATAGAGAGTTAACAACCTTTTTGTTCATTTAGAGATCTCATGCCTAGCAGTGATAAATTTCACTCTACTGTAGAATTCAATAGTGCATATTTTTAAAGTATTATTCTTGCTTTGATAACTGCAGCTCTACATTTTACTGCTCAATATTTTCTGTCACCAGCTAGAAATTAACATATGGCTTCTGGTCAGAAAATAAAATAACACAATTAGCACTTGTACAACCTTCTGGTGAATAATGCAGACAAAATGTTCAACCTCACAGTAACAAACACAGATTGAGCCAATGACAAGTTTTTATGACCAAACAACTGGTAAAAAATTTGGTAGCTGCCTGAGCAGCAAGGGACTCAGGGATATTTAGATATATCATCTCACTTTAATTTTCAATCTCAAGCAGCCTAAAGTAAAAGATGTTAATGCATTAAATTTACTTGGGTGAACATAAAAGACTCTTAAAAACAGAACAAACTGAGGGTTGATGGGGGGTGGGAGGGAGGCGAGGGTGGGTGATGGGTATTGAGGAGGGCACCTTTTGGGATGAGCACTGGGTGTTGTATGGAAACCAATTTGACAGTAAATTTCATATTTAAAAAATCAACTTAAAAAAAATAATAAATAAATTTACTTGGGTGAAAGAGAGAGTCTCAAGACTAACTGGATTGCAACAAAGAAGAGAACCATCATCTCTGTAACTCCCCACACAAAGTTCTGTAAGTCTAAGTCTCTTAGACTAATACAAAGGATTACTTAATTTCTCATCATTTTAACCTTCCCAATATTGAGTTGTCTTGAGGCATAGTTTTATGACTGGCCATCTGGTTTTAATACTACCTTTTCATTATTAGTGTATTTTTATTAAGATAATGGGCCTAATTATAAAAGCTACTTTGAAATCCTTTTCTGCTATTTCCAATATCTTGGAGTCAGTCTGCATTTATTTTATGTTCTCTTTCTTTTTATTGTGGCAAAACACACATGAAAATTTACCAGTGTAATCATTTCAAAGTGTACAATTCAGTGATATTAGTACATTCACAATGTTGTATAACCATCATCGTTATGTAGTTCCAGAATTTCTCATCACCTCAAGTGGAAACCCTGTACCAGCTAAGCAGCCACTCCCCATTATTCCTTACCCACAGCCCATTACAACCACAAATCCATTTTTTCTGTCTATCGATTTGCCTATTCCAGATTTCATGCAAAAGGAATCATACAACATATAGCCTTTTGTGTTTTGCTTCTTTCACTTAGCATAATGTGTTCAAGATTCATCCACATTGTAGCATGTGTCAGTACTTCATTCATGTACATAGTTGAATAATATTTCATTGTACAGACTCTGCCTAGAATATGTTTTTCCATCTTTTTAATTTCCTTGTTTATTTTCCTTTGGATCTAAAGTAATTGTGTTGTAGACAAAATATAGATGAATCATGTTTTTAATCTATTCTTCCAATCTCTACGTTTTTTTAGTTGAAGAGTTTAATCCATTGACATTGAATTAACACCACGTTACGTTCAATAATATACAAAACTCTGCTTCAGTTTAACTTTGTCCCTCCCCCTTTGTATTCTTAGTGTCACAGATTATCTATATATTACATGCACATTAAGATAGATTTATAATTTTTATTTTTTATTTAATTTATTTATTTTCTATGCATTTCTCTTTTATTTTTTTTAACGTTTATTTATTTTTGAGACAGAGAGAGACAGAGCATGAACGGGGGAGGGTCAGAGAGAGAGGGAGACACAGAATCTGAAACAGGCTCCAGGCTCTGAGCTGTCAGCAGAGAGCCCACCGCAGGGCTCGAACTCACGGACTGTGAAATCATGACCTGAGCCGAAGTTGGCCGCTTAACTGACTGAGCCACCCAGGCGCCCCTGCATTTCTCTTTTAAATTATATAGGGGGGAAAGAGAGGAGAAGCAAGCCAAAAAAACTACATATACCTATGTAGTTACCTTTACCAATATTTTTTATTTCTTCATATGGTTTTAAGTTACTCCTAGTGTTCATTTATTTAGGTCTAAAAGATTTCTTTTAGCATTTATTGCAGGGCACGTCTACTATTAATGAACTCCATATTTTGCTTATCTGGAAATACCTTAATTTCTCCCTCATTCTTGAAAGACATTTTTGCCACATACATAATTCTTGGTTGAAAGTTTTTATCTTTCAGCAATTAAAATTTTTTTAATGTTTATTTATTTTTGACAGAGAGAACAAAACGGAGTGTGAGTAAGGAAGGGGCAGAGAGAGACAGAGACACAGAATCGGAAGCAGGCTCTAGGCTCGAGCTGTCAGCACAGAGCCCTCTGCGGGGCTTGAATTCACGAGCTGTGACATCATGAACTGAGCCGAAGTCAGATGCTTAACCACCTGAGCCACCCAGGTGCCCCTATCTTTCAGCAATTTAAATATGTCATCCCAACCACCTTCTGGCCTTCACGGTTTCTAAGAAATTGCTACTCTGATGTGTCTCAGTATGGGTCCCCTTGACTTATCCTACCATGAATTCTTTAGCTCCTTTATGTGTAGGTTCACATTTTAAAATAAAATTTATGAAGTTTTAGACCATTATTTCTTCAAGTATTCTTTCTTCCCCTTTTCTTTCTCCTCCTTCTGGGATTCCCATCATGTGTATGTTGCTAACTTTTACAGTGTTCCACAAGTCTCTTCAGTTCTGTTTGTTTTTTGGGTTTTTGGTTTTTGTTGTTGTTGTTGCTGTTGTTTTTGCCCCTGGAAGTGAATAGTTTAATTTGACATATCTTCCAGTTCTTGGATTAATTTTTCTGTCTGTTCAAATTCTAGTTTGAACCCCTCTAGTTAATTCTATACTTCAGTTATTGTACTTTTCAGCTCCAAAATCTCTATTTTTAAAAAATATTTTCTTTTTATTGATACTCTCTGTTTATTGAGAAATTATTCTTCTTGTTTTATTTCTTCATCCATTGCTTCCTTTACCTCTTTGAGAAAATTTCTGACAGTTGATCTAAAGTCTCACTACAGTAAGTATAATGTCTGTGCTTCCTTAAGGACAGTTCCTGTTCATTTCTTTTCCTTTCCTTTTTTTTTTTAATACCATACTTTGTTTCTTTACATGCTTCATAATTTTTCATTGAAAAGTGAACGTTTTGGATATGTTGATTTGCAAAAATAAAAAAAAAAGAACAAGAAAGTAAGTACAGAAAAACAGGTAATGAAAAAAGAAAAAGAAAAAGCATATACTCCAGGTCTTTTTAATTTGGCTTTCTGTTGAGGCATACTTTCAATGCTCAATCAGACCACTCACAACTCTATGTTAGTTTTCATGTACTCTGAGCCCAAAGACCAGCTAAGGGTGAAAATGTATGGTCTTCCCAAGCCTTTTCTGAGCATATGTGCTGGCTTGAGCATGTGTGTGTCTTTCCAGATTCCCCATGAACATGGCAGTTATTCAAAGCTTCTATTCTCCCCCCAAAAATGTTACTCCCTGGCCAGTGAAGTATAAAGGTAGATAAAGTAACTCAGAGAGAATGTGGGAAGTGGAAGGAGGATAAAGCAGTGGTTCCAGCACAGAGGCCTAGAGGAACGTAAGGAATAGATGAGACACCAGAGGATTCCCTGGAGCATGACCACACAGAGAAGTGGGAATAGACAATTCTGTGAAGAAGACATTCCAATGGACAACAGACACATGAAAAAATGCTCAACATCATTCATCATCTGGGAAATACAAATCAAAACCACATTGAGATGCCACCTCACACCTGTCAGGATGGCTTACAATAACAACTCAGGCCACAACAGATGTTGGCAAGGATGCAGAGAAAGAGGATCTCTTTTGCACTGCTGGTGGGAATGAAAACTGGGGCAACCACTCTAGGAAACAGTATGGAGGTTTCTCAAAGAATTACAAATAGAACTACCCTACGACCCAGCAATTGCACTAGTAGGCATTTATCCAAGGGATACCGGTGTGTTGTGTCAAAGGGGCACAGGAACCCCAATGTTTATAGCAGTGATATCGACAACAACTGAAGTATGGAAAGAGCCCAAATTTCCATCAATGGAAAAAGAAGATGTGGTATATAAATACAATGGAGTATTACTCAGCAATCAAAAAGAATGAAATCTTGCCATTTGCAACTACGTGGATGGAGCTAGAGGGTATTATGCTAAGCCAAATTAGTCAGAGAAAGACACATATCATATGACTTCACTCATATGAGGAGTTTAAGACACAGAACAGATGAACATAAGGGAAGAGAAGCAAAAATAATATACAAACAGTGAGGGGGAACAAAACGTAAGAGACTCTTAAATATGGAGAACAAACAGAGGGTTACTGGAGGGGTTGTGGGAGGGGGGATGGTAGGTAAGGTGCTTAAGGAATCTACTCCTGAAATCATTGTCGTGCCATGTGCTAACTAACTTGGATGTAAATTATAAAAGATAAATTATAGGAAAAAAAAGAAATGAGAGGAGATGATGTGTCCTCAGAATTTACTGGTGAAATCAGAGTTTCAGCAGCATGAAAGCCAAAAGGCCACATAGGGCTGGGGAAAGGATTGAACACGAAGTTTAAAAAAAAAAAATGAGGTCCTGATTGTCCAGGACTCCTCAAAAATTTTGAGAAGTTTTAAGAAGACAAAGGAAATGGAATGATGGGTTTGTAACTAGAAGGGACTTATATCAGCCTCTTCCCTTACACTTATTTTTATTTTTAAGATGGAAGAGAAAATAAAACATTTTTTTAAAAGATGGAAGAGAAACTGTGTTTAAAATTGGAATAAAAGTTAAAAGTTAAATTTTATTCTCATTGAGTAAAAGAAGTTGAAGCTACAGGAAAGAGGACACCTTTTAAGTTACTCTTAAATAAATAAAAATATTGGGGCACCTGAGTGGCTCAGTTGGTTAAGCATCCAATGCTTGATTTGGGCTCAGGTCATTTTCCCAGGGTCGTGGGCTCAAGTCCCATGTTGGGCTCAACACTGACAGTAAGGAACCTACTTGTGATCCCCTGTCTCCCTCTCTCTCTGACCCTCCCAGCTCATATTCATTCATTCTCTCTCTCTCTCTCTCTTTCCAAATAAACTTTAAAAAAAAAACACAAACTCATATGAGCAGTACAGAAGTAAGTAGAAAATGAAAGCCCTGCCCCTTCCTCCAGGACCTACCACATTAAAGTCCCAAAGGTTATCTTTGTCCTGACTTTATTTTTCCTTAATGTGTATTATTCTTTACCATACAAGGTAATTCCATTTATTATGTTTATTATTCATTTCCCTGGATGAAAATGTGAACTCCACAAAGACAGATTTATTTCTTATTTACTGCTTGGCACACAGTATTCATTAGATAAGTATTTTTTGAGTAAATGAATGCTGCAGATGCTTCTGGATTTTCTGTACATAAAAAGAGACCTTACAATGTACATTATTCTACAACTTTCTTTTCAACAAAATACAACTATATCCTTGCATAGGGATCTACCTTATTCATTTCAACAGTTACATAAAATGCTATAGCAAGATTTATTTAAACAATCTTTTACTGATGAGCATCACAGATATTTCTGATTTTTATTATCATACATAAGCCCATTCACACATTCTATTTTTTTATTTTCTTGTGAGAGAATTTCTAAAAGAAAAATTCCTAAAAGTGGAATTACTGAGTCAAAGACTATGCACATTAAGATGTTGACAGTGCATCTGAAATTTGACCCTGAAACTATGTTGGATCAACTTGAGTAGATGGGAGTGGAAAAGGGCCATGGACAGAGCCAAGTTCCACAGGATATGGAGGACTTTGGACTGGAAGAGGACTCGAACCAAGCATAAGGAGAAATTCTAAATAAAAAAGATACTTGGGTAAAGAGCATACCTGTTGAATCATCATCAGAACAAAGTAATGAAATCTTTGTCTCAGACAAATAAACATCACGAATCCTCTCCCTTCCCAGAGCTACACAGAGAGCTGGCAACACAGACTGTAGAAACTATTTAGCATTCCTTCCCTGGGCCATCCCTCTCCCCACTGCTTTGTGCCAAAAGCAACCACGGCTCCCTGTCTCCCTTTAAAAACATAATTAACATTCTCAGTGGGGTGAGTTGTGCACATTACTTGCAGATGGATGCTTCCTGTCTTGTTAGCTAGCAAGCCAGCTTTGGAGTAATACGCCAAACAACGCTCTTAGTTCACTTTTTCTTTAATTAAGGGAACCTTTTGACTCTGCTGCTACATTCTGACTCTCTTCAACAATTCCACAAAGTTGCATTTGTGCCAGACACCGTGCCCACCCAGATAAATCAGACATGGCCCTGCTTTAAAGAACTCAAATTCTTTCAGGAATTCAGTCCCATACATAATCACAAGGCAATGCAGTATTAGAAAAATACCATATACAGAGTGCTTTGAGGGAGCTGTAGAAGCAGAGGAGGAGAAAACAGGAATTGATTCTGTCTGGGGCATAGAATTGGGATGCTTTTGCAGAGGACAGTTTAAACTGGGAGAATGAGGAAAAGATTTGGTGCCAGAAAAAAGTCCAGTTCCTTGTCCTAGCTCCCCTCTCACTAGCTTAGGGCCTCTGGGCTTCAGTTTCCTCATTTACAAATTGGAAAACATAGTTATCCCTACATTTGAGGTGGTCGGAGGTACCCATTATTAACCACAAGAGACCACACAAATATGAAGTAGCATAAGCGTATCAATCATTTAGTTAGCATCTACTAATACCAGGCATCGTTTAGGCATTTGATATTCTTTAGCAACATCAAAGCTCTCGCAAGATGGATGTCATTATTTCATTTCATAGCTGAGTCAATCATTAAATAAATTCTAATTGGCGGAGTCAGAACATGAACACAAAGCTGCTAAAACGTGTCCTCCTTCCAAGTTACCATGCTGCCTTCTGTTTTTCCTGTTAGGCAGTGGGGTGGCCAAGATGCTGTTGGCTCAAAGTGGATTCTGGCAATGAGAGGGGCACTACAGGAGACATTATAAATCTACAGATTCTGAATATCCTCATCAGCTCCTCCCTTCCATGCTTATAAACCACTTGCTACCACCACCACTATTTTTTAATCCATAAGAATTTGTTAAGTGTAAACTGTAGTTATAAAGCCTTGTAAGAGAATGCCATTAAGGATGCTGCCCTCCTGGGGTGCCTGGGTGGCTCAGTCAGTTAAGCCTCTGACTTCAGCTCAGGTCATAATCTCACAGTTTTGAGTTCAAGCCCCATGTTGGGCTCTGTGCTGACAGCTTGGAGCCTGGAGCCTGCCTCAGATTCTGTGTCTCCCTCTCTCTATGCCTCTCTCCCTTTTGTACTCTGTCTCTCTCTCTCAAAAATAAATAAACATTAAAAAATATTTTCAAAACAAGGATGCTGCCCTCCAGAAACCTTTACTATTGCTGCAAAGGTAGAACTAACATCTATAGAGTAGAAAGCAATCTGCTTAGTTTGGTCTAGCACATCCTGAGTCTGAGACCTTTAAATGAAGATGTCCAGTAAGCAGAGAAAAAAAAGTATATCTGGAGCTTTGGAATCTTGGAATTGTTGGCATGCAAGCAATATTTGAAATAAATTGCCTAAGTGTTAATACAGTCACCAATCTCACTCTGAATTCTGAAGCCCATAGCAATCCAGGGAAAGTACAAAGGAAGAGAGAAATTCAGTCTCAATTTCTTACATTCAGTTACTAGGAGAACAATATCATTTGGCTTATCTTCCTTTTCTCCATGTTTTCAGAACAAATATCTCACCATTGCTCTCAAAGAAAAAAATCTACCCTGAGGATGTAAATGAAAGAAAACATACCTCCTCCCTGACTTTAAAATAATAAATAAATAAATAAATAGATAAATAGGAGCATAATGTATCTAAAAGGTAGTTCATGGAATCCACAAAGCCATGAAAGCTGTATTAAGAACCATGTGGCATATATTTAGCCTTATACAACCAGAAGTAGCATACAAATCAAGCCTCAGAGTATTTATTCGTGCTCCAAATGCAGTTGGTCAAATCCCGGAAGGCATTTCCATAATGACAGTTTTCTATATGCCTGCTCTCTACCAGAAATTATGGGTTCCATAAAAAGTAATAGCAGTATGATTTTAGTTAAAACCCAATTTACATTCTGCATTTCTGTTCAATAGTCTAGTTGATTGAGGCCCTTTGGGAACAACTCTCATCCTGTGGTATCGGAGCTCATTAAATAAAACCATGAATTGGGCAAAATGGTTACACACTTGGTTTACAAGTTCTTTAAACATTATTTACTTTTCTCCTTGGCTTAAAATATCAAGCAAAAAAAAAAAAACCCACAGATATATTGTTACTAAATTTTTCACATACCAGGAAGGAACCACCTTAGTTTATTGGAAACAGCAACCTCATCTATGTTTGGGAATATAAGTTGACATAACTGCCTCAGAAATTGGAAATAGCGTATTTCTACAAGTAGCCACTAAATCTGCTACATGTGAATCCAGAAGCCAAAAGCTCAGTGAGGTGCTACCTAACTGAACAGAAGGAAGAAACAGGTGGAGTGATTATGTGGTTTTAAAGTTAGAAGCATCAGGGTACCTGGGTGGTTCAATCAGTTAAGCCTCTGACTTCAGCTCAGGTCATAATCTCACAGTTTTGAGTCCAAGCCCCACGTTGGGCTCTGTGCTGACAGCTCAGAACCTGGAGCCTCCTTCAGATTCTGTGTCTCCCTCTCTGCCTCTCCCCTGCTCGCTCACTCTCTCTTGCTCTCGCTCTCGCTCTCTCTCTCTCTCTCTCTCGAAAATAATTAAACATTAGGAATAATAATAATAATAATAATAATAAAGTTAGGAGCATCTGTAGAAGCTTCACTGTTATTAACCAACATTCATTACTCAAAAACCATGTCCACTGTACAACCTTTCCCATGTTGTGCCAGATCATTCATTATTAACTTGTGATCTTTGCTAGTCCTCTGAACCTCAGAAGAGAAGCTGAGAACTTCATTTCCCATAGCCTCCTTGCCCCTAAGGTTCCTGATTAGACCATGAGAGGCAGTGCTGCATGACCTGACAGGCATACTAGATTTGAAGTGGCTCTTGAATGAAATTCTTGGGAACCTCCTGTACTTATACTACAGACCTGTGGTTCTCTAACTTTAGTGAGCGTCGGAATCTTCTGAAAGGTTTGTCGGAACACAGATTGTCTGGGCCCCATCTCCATGGTTTCTGATTCAGGAAGTCTAGGGTGGGCCTGAGAACATGAATCTCTAGCAACTTCCCAGATGATACCAATGCTGCAGACTGTGAGACCACATATTTAGAACTACTTCAACACACTGAGATGCCTGGCGAGATTCCCAGAGGTTCAAGGAATTCAGAGATGAATTCACAAGAACTACTTGCATCACATTTGTAAGCTGAGATCATCAGGTCTTCACCCAGAACTTTGTCCTGTCTCTTTCTTCCATTGGTCACATAAGCTTCTAATTCCCTTGTATGAAAACCTTCACATACCTAAGATAAAGACTGATGATATACATCTCCTCAAATTCATAGCCACCACCCTTCTTATTGCTTTTTTCTTACCTGGCCTCTCCCTAACCCAGATATCCTCCAAATGATAAAATTATCTGGTGCCCCTCTTAAAAACCTTTGATGCCCCAACCTGAAAACAACTGAAATGTCTGTCAGTGGCGACTACGGACACAAATTGTGGTTCAATGGAGTACTAATCAACAATAAAATAAAATAAAATAACCACTGATGCATGCAATAATATGGATGAATCTCAAGGACAACTTGCCAAATGAAAGAAGCCAGACTCAAAATGTTACATACTCTATGGTTCTGCTTTTATGACATTCTGGAAAAATCATAACTTTAAAGCCAGAAATCACATTGGTGTTGCCAGAAACTAAGATGGAAGATGGAGATTCACTACAGTGGGGTAAAGAGCATTTAGGGAGGTATTCTACATCCTAATTATGGTGATTATATATATTTGTGTGTATTTGTAAAAATGTATACAACTGCATACCTCAAAAGGGGAAATGTTAGTGTATGGAAATTACACCTCAATAGACCTGACTTTTTTTAAAAAAATGGATGCCATGCTCTCTATTACCAAGGGCATTAATTCTAAATTCCCTATAATGAAAATGGAATGGAATAGAGGCAAAAGGAGAGGATTTGTGCTTATGAGTGGTGCAGAAAACAGATAAGACTGAAGTCCACACCAGCATCTACGGTCCCCTGTACACTCAGAGAATTCTCTCTCAGGACTGCTATCAGTGGCCGTAAAAATCTCTAAAAACCAGAACAGTGTTGGAAAGGGACAAAGAATAATCTAATCGTGACATCACATTTGACATGCCCAGAAAAAAAAGTAACTTAATTAAAGCCACAGGCTTTGACACTTTCTTCTAACTGTCCTAAAGAATATTGCAGTGGATGGAAACTTGGAATAAAAGTAAAACCTCACGCTAATATTGAGTAAAAATTCAACTCTTACTTTTTCATAAGCTGGCAGATATTTTGGAATTGTGGACATCTGATCCAGTTACCAGCATTCCAACATTATTCTACAAAACTTCAGCCATTGGCTCTCTGGAAATCTATACATTTAATGAATTTGTTGGAAAATGCACTTCATGCACTATGGTAGAGGCTTCTACTGTTCACTTATATATAGTTATCCACTCCTTCTGGGTGCATGAAAGTATTACACTTCTCTGACTCCCACCCTGCATGGGAGAAGGGCCATATGACTAATACTAGTGTGTTGAAAGAAGTAACATGCTTGACTTTCATGCTGGAACACTTATTTGATGGTGTAGGATGTTCTAGCACTCTTTTCTTGCTGCAGTGATCAGGGAAGAGACTTGATGTTGAAATGGAAGGCAGTCTGGACTATGGAAAATGGACAACAATTCCTCAGGACAGTAACCAGTATCCCCAGAGGACTTGCATAAATGAGAAATGGGGTTTTGTTGTTCCAGGTAGAGACCTTTAGGTTGTGTGTTATAGCAGCATCACTCAATATATCCTGGCTAATACGCTCATATTTAACAACCAAGTTTAATGTTAACTGAGAAAATTTATTATACTATTCAATTTTGTCTCAGGACATGATTATTCAACCCACAGGCCTTAGAAACTTTGATATGAAAGGAGTTCAACACTTGTCTGATATGAAAGGTCATCTGTTACATAAGAATCATCCAGCCTCACCTTTATTTCACTACAGCTCAAAGTGCCTCTTTACTTCCAAGGGGAGCTCTGCTTTGTAAACAGACAATAAATATCAAGTACCCAGCCTCAAAGACTACTGATAATAATGATTATAATATTACTGTTATACTATTATACACTTAGAGCCTTGGATGTTATTCAGTACATTTCCTCTGGAAAGCCTAGGGGAAATTTTTCTCTTCCTTTGCATTTTCACAGTGTTCCATTGGAAGGTAAAATGCAGATGCAGTAGCGAATTTATTTCTATGGAGGAGGGCTGAAGGGGTGACAATTTCATTATAAGAAATGCTCCAATTATACTGAACTTTAAATATGATTGAGAGAATTTCAAGATGCCCAATAAAACTTTCTGCAGTGATGGAAATGCTCTGTGTGCCAGCTACATGTGACTATCGAGCTCTTATAATGTGACATGTGTGACTAAGAAACTGAATGCTCAGTTTTATTTAAGTGTAAAAGTCACATGACACAAGTGGCTACTATATTGTACTGTGTAAATCTATACCCCTGAATGAGGCTGACAAAATATGAGAAGTCAAGTCTTCCCCAAGTCCTAACTAGACATGGTCACCGGTGAAATAGAAAGTTTTCCAAAATAGCTATAGTGTTTAAAGAAGCCACAAGAAAACTTTAACAGTTCCTCAAACTTTCTAAATTATTTTTTAGGTACAATCTACCACAATTACTCTTCTCACACTATTTTATAAGATTCTTATAACTTAATCAAGTCCATGAACCTTACCAAATGGTTTGTTGGTATATAAATCAGGATAAACTAGGTTACACTATGGTAAAAAAAAAAAAAAAAAAAAAAAAAAAAGCCTGAAATGTGGCTTTATAACACAAGCTTATTCCTCACCCATGGTATATGTCCACTGCTGGTAAACAGTGGGCTCTGCTCATCGCTGTTACTCCAGATATTTGCTACCACCATCACTGAAACAGCAGGAAGAGAAAATGTCAGATTACATATTGGCTCTTCAGTCCTCCCCCACATGACTTTCCAAATTTAATTGGGCCAAATTAAGTGACATGATCACATCCAACTTAAAATGGTATGGCAAAATAAAATCCTACTCTGTGCCTCGAAGAAAAGCCTCAAGTTCAAGTATGTGATTAGCAGTCAAATGACTTACCTTCCATGCTAAGTAGATTTCTATATGTTATCTTGTATTCTCTTTCTCATAATGTAGACACTCTTATTCATATTTCATAAAAGAGTAAACAGACAAAAATCCTTTACTTATGGATTTGCCTAAGGTTACACAAATAGTAAAAGCAGAAAAGGGATGGATTTGAACCCAGGTCCAAAGCCTGGTCTCTTTCCACTAAGCCACATTAACTACAAACACAGCAATGAAAATTTAGCAATGCTATGGACTATTTATATAAATATAAGTGTTTGTTGTAGATTATTGCCATACATACTCAATTTATTAATTTAATAGATTTAGGTATTAAGTAACTATTATGTGCCTAAAACTTTAGCTGTTATGGAGTATCACACACATACACACAATGAAATTACCATCTTTAAAAAGCTTAAAACCCTTTCAAGGCATTCAGGTTACAAGACACTGGTCCATGTTCCTAGTCAATAGGATGCTGTACCCAGAATGAACAGGATTTGCACACAGGAACTCCGATTCAGACTGTGATTTTGTTACAGGTGGTACAAAAGCAAGTGAAAAAATTCAACATCGCCAGACACAAATCTCAAATCTCATGCCTAGGAAAATATTCCCATTTCCCCCCTCAGTCTTCATCAGCCCGCTCATTCAAATCATCAGTATTCCTGTCAGGCATGACATCAAATGACTCAACAGCAACATTTCTCCCATTCTCTGGTGTAAAATTTTATTTAGAGAGTGACATACATTTTGACATTTGAGATTTTTTACTGAAATTTGAAACACAAAGGCAAGGAAATGCTGCCAGCTTCTGAAGTACAAGCATTTACCTCAGGTTCAATAATAAGATCTCATCAAGAAATATGGACAGCCAGTGTCCTAATGGAAAATTTTTGCCTGCATTTTTAATATTTCTGTCAAGAAGTTTGATGGCTGAAGCTGGTACATTTTCCACAAATAATTTTTTATTCAGCAAAATCTCTGCCATCCTTGGTAATAGGGGAATGATTAATTGAACACATACTCCTGATTTGTCTGAGACCTAAATGGATATTCTCACCAAGAGGACCTTCAAGTTGTGCCCTGCTCAAAGATGCCCTGCTGAGGGGGCGAGTGAGGGGCAGAGACCCAGGCTAGGCTTGCTTCAACCCACAATTTGAAGAAGAGAGGGTTACATTTTCTTGTTCACACAGAGATGATAATGGGCTGGCAGAGTCCTAACGGAAGCCCTTTCAGAGAACAACCTTGCTTTTGACTCTCTAGTTCAGCCTCATAGTACTCCTCCCTCCCCTCCTATCTCTTCTTCCTCATTTACTCCAGTATCCTCTGCCTGAGTCAATCATTGCTTTTCAGCTCATTCCATTACAGTCCAGGATTTTTTTGGAACAGGCTGTTGTGTGACAAGAGAACACAGGGAAAAAAATTCTCAGAGGTTTTACTGGGCTCCATTGCTCCCTTAATCTAAACCCCAGTCCTTTCTTTGATCCATCTGGGCTCTCTGGCCCCAGGAAGCCCTTACCCTGGAGCCCCCACTTCTGTTTTGGTTCCCATGAAACTTTTTTGGAGAATCTAAAAAGCCATGAATTCGCATCACAGTCCTCTATGGCTCATTAGCATCTTATAGGGGATTCTGTCTTTCTCAGAAGGCTCTACGTGAAAAAAGAGTAAGAAGTTACCAAACCATATTTGCAACCCTCTGCCTGACATTTTTTTTTCTCTCATCATGAGTGTAAAACACTAAGGAAACTGTGTAAGAGTAGAATAGGAGAACACTGGAGGGTAATGTTCTGTACCTTGATTTTGGTGATGGTTACATGACTGTATGCATTTATCCAAACTCATAAAACCATTCACCAGAAACAATGAATGTTACTATATGTGAACTTAAAAATTTGTAAGAAGAAATAAAACCATTGAAGGAAAACGAATCCATCTGGAGCTTGCATGAGGAGCAGGAGAAAGGAGGGAAACCCTGAAATTGCCTTTCTTAGGGCCCCAGGAAGAAGAATCATCACAGAGGAGTTGAGAGGAAAGTTTTCAGTCCCAGGGCTGATGAAGGAGAAAGGCAGCAATTGACAGGCCACAAGGTATTGAGATACAACCCAATGATACTTGCTGGGAAGACCATCTCCAACTTCTGCATCTTCAATTAGTCCCCACAACTTGGCTCCCCTGGGACACTTCCTTCAGATTGTAGAAGCAACCATGAAACAATGAGTTCTGGGGAAATGCTAGTTCCAGAGCAGCACAGTGCAGGAAGATGCGTTCCTGAAATTCTACTTATACATTTTCTACAAAAATGTTTTCAAGTTTGGTTCAAATAAGAGTTACAACAATAGGGGAATAAGCCCAATAGTTACTGTGAGCCAGAGAGCACTTCATCTCCTCAACAACCACATGAAGAAGACATCTTCACTTTTATTTTACAGAAGAGGAAAAGCTGAAAGACGCTAAGATCTCAAAGCTAGTGACAAAGCTAGAATTAAACTCAAGTACAATGAAAATTATGTAAGCCCAACGCAATTAAGTTTTCTGCTCTGTATTCCAAGGGGCTTATGTGCTGAATGGGCATCTGTGAGCTATTCTGGGCACCGAACTGATGCCTAACTGTGCCTCTATGGGAAAAGGAATTCCATTATCCAGCAACCACCTGGCACAGACTATGGAGACCCATCCTGAGCTAGAAATGATCCTATAATCTGAACAAAATCACCAGATCTGCCTACACAGGTTTATCAATGCTCAAAGCCTTAAAGTACAACAGGTCATCCATGAGAACAACTAGATATAATTTCATGTCTTCAGTGAAAATTCAAAAGACATTTACAAAGTCCACTAGATCTCAGGACTCCCATTGCAAAGTAAAACCTTCACCAAACAGTAGTCTCCAAAGCACCAGTTTGCAGAGATTCAGAATTGCCAGTGACCAGCTAGCATTCCATTCTCCAGCAGAGGAAAGGGAGATTCAGTGAGGTCAAGCAACTGCTGGTTCTGTGGGCACCCGGTGGAGCCTGGATTCAAATCTAAGTCTGACACAAAAACCCTGGCTCTTTTCATAACCCCATATTGCTTTGCAAAGGCAAGGCTATCTGCCAACAGTCTCTGTATCTCAAAATGGGAAAACTAGGTGAGTTCACATTTTAAAGGTGTTTTTTAATAGCTAAATTCAATCAATATTATGGTAAAGAGAAAAAGAATTCAGGCTTTTAATTTCATCCTGCAGGCCAAAATGCTTCCACTCTGTCACACATGAGCTTTCCTTGGTTTCAGCCTTGTGGAGAAAGAAGCCCTTTCCCTGGGGGTTCCACGCCCTGCAAATGTCAGCATAAAATCAGCAGTGCTGACATAAAAATTAAAATTATCTTCTCTTTCAGAGCACCTGGGTGGCTCAGTCTGTTAAGCCATGATCTCATGGCTCAGGACATGATATCATGGTTCGTGAGATCAAGCACCACGTCTGGCTCCATGTTGACAGTGGAGAGCCTGCTTGAGATTCTCTCTCCCTCTCTCTCTCTGCCCCTACCCAGCTCACGTGCTCTCTCTGTCTCTCAAATAAATATTTTCAAAAAAAAATTATTTTCTCCTCCTCCTGACTGAAAAGGGAGATACAAGGACAACCTTAGAGATCAAAGAGCAGCTTCCACAGAATGTTGGTTGATGCCAAACAGTGAGTGCTTGATAAAAAATAGCATGATTTTAAAATTACAGTAGGTGACACATCTCAGTGTAGATACATACCAGGCACCATTCTGAGCACCAACAATAGAAAACTCATATTAACTCTCACAGCAACTCAAGGCAGATCCTTTCATTTACCTCCACTTAACCTATGAGGAAACTGAGTCACAGGAAAAGTAAATAAGCTGTCAAAGGTAATATGATCTGTAAGTAGTGTTAATTTCAGCTAATAATTGAATTCATCTTGAGAATAAGGATTTGGAAGAAGGTTAAAGGGTATGGATGATATTACTCATATTCTTCCTCTTTTGAGATTCACATACAGGTTATATAATTTAGAATACATTCATTTATCTGTAATTATATATATATTTATATGTTATTATACTTACATATTATTGATAGTATATGAATATATTTAAATTACATAATTTAAATTTTATATAAAATCTTGTATATTACATATAATTACATATGTGATTATGTACAAACATTATATATTACAATAAAATGATATATAATATAGTAATATATAAAAGTAGCAGGGAGCTTTCACCATAAACTCCTATCTAATATATGTGACAGATACTACTATCGCTGCACTCTTTTTCACTGAGGCCAAAAAGGAACACAGAATCCTTTTTGACACAGTTCTGCAGACAACCACAATCAACCAGGCAGAGCTACTGTGGCAAGCTCGAGTCTATATGCCAGACTTAGGACACCTGAGACTGAAGACTGTAGTCAAGGTCCCTCCTGTGAGTCATTAGTCTTCAAGGGTAGCACGTGGTTTCCTTGTCACCATGTCTCACTTAGCGGCAGAGCAGTGGGCCCTATCCACCATGAGGGGGCATGTGAGCAGGATCCAGAATGGAAGTGACTCTAGGCAAGAAAAGCCCTTCTTCCCCTGGCCACCAAGATCACCAGGGCAAAACACAGTTTAAAAACAGTGAAATTTACATTCTTTTTAAAAAAATTTTTTTTAACGTTTATTCATTTTTTTGAGACAGAGAGAGACAGAGCATGAACGGGGGAGGGGCAGAGAGAGAGGGAGACACAGAATCGGAAGCAGGCTCCAGGCTCCGAGCCATCAGCCCAGAGCCTGACGCGGGGCTCGAACTCACGGACCGCGAGATCGTGACCTGGCTGAAGTCGGACGCTTAACCGACTGAGCCACCCAGGCGCCCCTACATTCTTAAATATCAGGCACTTCCAGTTAAGGGGCATGTAAAAAGGAACCATGATTTCATCTCAAATTAATCTAACTAGTTCACGAGGTGCTTTCTAAGGAGAAGCTAATCAGGACACTCAATACACACAAACCCGGGGCGCCTGGATGGCGCAGTCGGTTGAGCGTCCGACTTCAGCCAGGTCACGATCTCGCGGTCCGTGAGTTCGAGCCCCGCGTCGGGCTCTGGGCTGATGGCTCGGAGCCTGGAGCCTGTTTCCGATTCTGTGTCTCCCTCTCTCTCTGCCCCTCCCCCATTCATGCTCTGTCTCTCTCTGTCCCAAAAATAAATAAAAAAACGTTGAAAAAAAAAATTAAAAAAAAAAAATACACACAAACTCAAAAGAACACTCAGAACCTTTCCTTTAGAGATTTCCTCTTCTCACACTTAAAAAAAAGAAAGAAAAAAAAAGTGTGCAGTGCTTTAAAGATCCTTACCAGCAATCTATTTGTGGCCAATGCTTGTGACTGAAGCTCAAACAAGCAGAAAAGAATGTGTAAGTGTAGGAAGAGTTTCAGGTCTCATTGCAGAGAATTCAAGCTCCCACTTTTCAGCCAGAATCAGGCGCTATCTGGGGATCTCCAACACCAAATATTACTCTTTCACTAATTTCTTTATTCATTACTCCCTTGGGCAAAGTGCTTGCTCATAGTTTCTGTAACAACCCCATTAATTCTATGGTTGTTAACCTCACTTTGCAGACTGGGAAACTGAGGCTCAGAGAAGTTAAATAACACACCCAAGGATGACAAAGCTGGTTATCTGAATTATTTCCCCAGGAGACATCGCAGAGTTGAGAACTCAAGGAAAGTGATTTATTATGAAGTATTTCCAGGGAAAAACCAGAAACTACCCAAGTGGGGAAGCAAGACATTAGGCAAATATCCTTCCCATGAATCAAACTCTGGAAACAGCACGGGTCTCACTTTAGAACAGAGAGGGAGACAAACCATAAGAGATCTTAAATCATAGAATAAACTGAGGGTTGATGGGGGGTGCAGTAGGGAGGGGAAAATGGGAGATGGGCATTGAGGAGGGCACTTGTTGGGATGAGCACTGGGTGTTGTATGTAAGCAATGAGAATCATGGGAATCTACTCCCTAAACCAAGAGCACACTGTATACACTGTATGTTACCTAACTTGACAATAAATTATATTTAACAATAAAATAAAAATTGAAAAAATAAAACAAATATAATGTCCCCCACAAAAATATTGCTGTGGGGGGAAGGAAGCCAGAGGGAAGTCACTCGTTCCTTTCAGGATCAAAGCTCTCATTCTCCAGCTGCAATCCTGCCCAGGAATTGCCTTTGGCCAGAGGAGCAGCTTTGAGCAAGGTTCAACCTCCTGCCAGAAGTAGCTGCCTTTCATGACTGGTCAGTGTGGGAACACAAAGCCCTTGGCCTTCAGTGACCCACTCAGAAGGGCTATTCCTGCTCCAGAGCTCCCTGCAGCAATGCTGGGGGTGGGTCCTCCTTTGCCCAATGCTGTCTCCCTCACTTTCTTACAGGTGTGGGCCCAAAGCTCTCAGTGAACCTCTTGTTTGCAATTCCTTCCTCAGAGTCTGTTTCCCAAGAAAGCAAACTTGGGTCAAGAGAGAAAGCACCCCAGAAGCCAGTGTGGTCCAAAACAGCAAAGGGAAATGAAGGGATGTTGGAGGGGTGCACTCCCAGCCTCAACCACACTGGTGCATGATGGAAGCAGCAAACAATTACCCTAAGTTGCTAAAAGGCAAGACATGGCATACAGCTTCATTTGCCAAATCAAATTTGGAAAATTTGATTGGTTGGACATATCCTCAAGCTTAGTCACTTTTTGAGAACCTGTCCCTAGAATTGCACAAAATATCTGGAAAAGCACAGGAAAGTGCCACTGGCACACCTCACCTCACTCGAGGATGTCCTGAGGAGCGGGAACTGCATTATCGGCAGGGGTGATGATGGTGATGGTTCAGGGTAAAGAAGGACAGAAGGACAAGGGTTATAGTGGCACAGGATGAAAAACTCTTAAGTTATGTCCCTTCAATGCCCACCAAGCTCTGCATAAGCCAAGCTTTGTAACTGTCCCCAGGCCCTGACCTCTCACCTATTAGGGAAGAACAAGCCCTCCTCACTGGTAAATGGTAGCACGTGGGCCACTCTGTATAGTTGTTGAAATTTCTCCCTTTGCCTTCCAAATATTATGTCTTCTGACCCCTCTTACCCTCTTCAGTCTTCCTCCCTTCCTACCTCCTTGCTGCTCTCCCCAACCACAGGCCTTGTGGGGGGTGGGTCTTCCTCCACCCTCCCTGGACCCTGGCTGCACCTCTAGTCACTCATCCCAGATTACTCCATTCAGACTTTTCTCTCAGCCAGAAATGGCTTTTCATTCCTCCTCCATTTGTTGAGATCCTATCCCACCTCTCCAGCTGCAAGGCAACTCCCTATCCTCCAAGAAGCCTTTGCTGACTGCTTCAATACTGACAGACCACTCCCTTCTCTAACCACCAACACCACTCAGTCACAGCATGCCTTTCAGTGAAAATAATCCACCTGTTCTCATTTTTACACTGATTCTTCACCTCCCCAAAGGGATTATCTGCCAAGACCTAAATAAAAGCCCTTATAATCTTCCACAGCACAGAACATGGGGAAACAGAGGATATTCTCAAAATAATAATAATAATAATAAATCCACTGACAGTTTATTATAGTTAAAAAGTTAAAAGCCGAGAATGATTCTTACCTCTAGCAGTCCTTCAAATACCAATTACAAGCTATGGTCCAAAGTGTGTCCATTATTTTCCTCTAAGTTAACTCTTTTTTTAATGTTCATTTATTTATTTTGTGAGAGAGTGATAAAGAGAGAGAAGCAGAGAGAATGCCAAGTAGGCTCCGTGCCTGTCAGCACAGATCCTGACGCAAACTTGATCCCATGAACCGTGAGATCATGACCTGAACTGAAATCAAGAGTTAGATGCTTAACCAACTGAGCCACTCAAAGTGCCCCTCATGTTTAATCTTCAATATTAATTGAGCCATATTTCATTCTGAGAAAGATTAAAGGCTCATTTTCCCACTCTCTTCCTCTGTATCCATCCCCAAATCCTTTCCCAAGGTGAGACACACTATCTTGCATCAAATGCCACCATTGCAGTGTCTCTATTTAGTCTGAGAGGCAGATCAACAGCTGTTGGACATTATGCTCCTCCAGGCATAAGCCACAGGGCCATGCACATGGGTCTGTATGCACCAGACCCAGAGGAACTGAACAGAAAGGGTACCCACAAAATGGATAATAGGTCCTGCCATGCTCAGAGACAACAGAGATACTGGAAAGAATGAGAGGCTTGCAGAGAGTAGGATTAATGAGCATGCTCAATAATGAAGGCTGACAGGAGAACCATTTCTTGCCATCTGGGAAATGTAGCAGCAAGAAAAGCAAGGAGAAATGATGCTTCCTTATGTGACAATGCCAAGGTGGTTTTTCTAAGTCAGAAAAACCTGGGTTCAAACCCTGGTTCTGCACTTTCCAGGAGATACCATGAGTAGGTTACTTCAACTCTCTGAGTTCCTTACCTAAAAGATGAAGATAAAAATAGTACCTAACTCATAGAGTTATGATTAGGGCATAAATGGTTAGCATAAAAGGATCGTGTTCCCTGTACTTAGTATACAGCTGTGTGGGGAACACTGCTCATCCAGAACTGTGTCTCCCAGACTTTTCCACATCTAGATAGGATAATGTGATCAAGTTCTGGCCTACAGGACCCTCCACATTCGCACACACACAAGCCTCCTGATGTAGAGGATCCAGCAAATGGCTTTAAACCATACCAGCTCCCAGACAAGAAAACAAAAGACACCCAGTCTCTCAATCATTTTTAGGAGGATATCTGTCAATCAAATTCCTATAGTGGACTCATGAATATATAAGAAATAAATTACTATATTAAGCCACTGAGATTCCAAGGTTTGCCTATTAGATAAGCTAATCTTAAATTAACCAAAACAAGGATTACGTGTTTTTATCTCAAGCAGTGAGCACCACACTTGACACACAAAGTAAGCTCCTCTTCTTATTAGCCCTAACTCTGTACAGCACTTTATACCTTCTAGGATGTTTCTATATTGGACAGACTAATTCAATGTGTGTTGCCAAGCACTGAAGAGGATAAAAAGTTAAGAAATAAAATGCAGACTCCATTCTTCAGGGATGCATGCACTAGTGGTACAATTAAACCTGTATGTAAGTGATAATATTGCAAGGCAAATTTTATTAAACACTTTAAGAGAGGCTCAATGTGCAATGAGAAGGGGGAGATTAAGTTTACCTGAAGAGTTTGAAATATTGCTGGATGAGGGAAGATTTGAATGGGGACTTGAAACACAACTTATACTTTGACAGGTGGACATTGGCCAAGGGGCTCTGGCAGAGAGGATATTATAGATAATGGGCAGCAGTAAAAGGTCCCAGTGTAAGTTTCCAAACCACATCCTCCATTCTTTTGTATAAGGAAAGCGTAGCAAGGGGGAATAAGCTTTGTCAAGGCCAGGTACAGGTGGAATACAGGTGCTATGAGGCAGAATGGGAATTAGGGCTGCATAGGTCACTGGGGACTAGATTGAGAGGGGCCTCAAATGCCACAGTCAGGAGTCCAGGCTTCACATTATTAGTAATGAAGTACATTACTCACGGCTTTGACTAGAAACAACAGAAACCCAAATGGTACAAGCTTAAGCAACCAGGGATTTACAGGCCCTGCTCATAATCAAATTACTAGTAGGGTTAAAGCTGGTCCTTAGGGACAAAGGGAACCAGGGATCTGAGCACCATCAAGAATCACAGGTAGGAGCCCTGTCCCTATTCACTCTCAAAATCCTATTTTGTATTACTTTTACTGTTTTCCGCTATCTAAAAGTCCTTCACTTATTGGCTTGCCCAACCTCCTAGAATATAAGCTTCCCAAGGACACAGGTCACTCATTCTCTTTACCAGACATCACAGCTTCTAGTGTGGCCTCTTATATGTCGGGTACACAGCAGGCACTCAGTGAGTATTTGTTGAAAGAATGACGTAAATGGACCAGACATTTTTAAATGTTGAATGTTTATGAATATTTAATCTCCCTGATTGCTCCAGCTCACCATATAAATTCACACATCTGCAGTAAACTTTGTATGGCTCAGTATCTCTGTGATTAAAGTCCCCAAGAATCACCAATAGCTGTAAATGTGTGTTTGAACAAAGCCGAAGGTCAGAAGCCAGCCTCTAGTGAATAAACCATCTTGTGGTACCCCAGGGAGGTCAACCAGCCGACCTGTGTGAGATGTTCTAACAATTCCAGGAGGCTTCTTTGAAATGTCTGCAATTTCAATCTCAGAAACTCCTCCTATACCTTGTGCCAAACTCTATCCTTGAAGACTGAGGCGCATATACGGGTTTTATGTCACATAAAGGGTCACAGTGACATTTTTTAGACTTAATCCCTATTCTATAAATGGAGGTCACTGTGGAACTGTGGAAGGAGTATATAACTAGGTGTAAGTGAGACACAATCCCCTCTTAGACCTTAGACTCTGAAACTATTCCACTCTCTCTCTCTCTTTTCTGAGGTCCTGCCAGGTCCTTTGGTTTTGCCAAAACAGAGATGGTCTGAACATACTGGAGAGTTCCGCATTTGTTCTCCCTGTTATCACATAATGAGATGATCACAGCCCTATTTTGAGTCTTTTTGTCTGAAATAGCCTCCCCTATTTTTACTACCATTTGACAAAAAAAAAAAAAAATACAGCCAAACTAAGTTATTTCAGGATCAAGACAAAGAATCATCACACAATGCTCTGGGTAGATTGAATTTTTTTTTAGCCACTCCACCCCCACCCTATTTTTGTCCTATATTTTCACCTTGATCTGAATACTTTATATGTATGTTACTCTGAAAATAAACAAGGCATCACAATATTCTTTTGTCTTTTCATTCCATTTTTTAATAGTTTGGTATACATTTTTGTTGGAATTGTTAAGTACCACCAGAACTCACAAAACAACACAGGCATAGGGACATATTACATACCAATACATCACACTTTGGTCATTTTAAGGAAGTCTATTGATGAAAACCAGGAAAGGAAAAAAGGTAAATAGCAAAGACAGCAATACTCCATAATTTTCTCAGCAACAAAAATGGCTTCTCTTTGGAAGGCAGAGAATCTTATCTGAAAACTATTCCCAGTTGATGCAATCACTGACATTAGTCACAAACCCTTTCATATGAATCCAAAAATACTTTTCCCCATGCACTACCATGTGCTAAAATGAAATAATGGTGAGACCAGTGGTGCTACAAGCAAATTACTATGTTGTTCACCTCTCCACTTTGCTGCCAGGATGAAGTTCAGTCAGTATTAGAGAGAGGAGTTTGTGCAAGCCCATTTTAAAATCTCATTTGGTACCACCTGGGACCAGTGATATTTATTTACCAGGTGGTAATTAAGACATAATTTCCATCTGTAGCTATCTCCAACATGAGGCTCAAATTTTCTATTCATCCCAAATCTTTACTGATCAGAACAAAGATATATGCTAGGGACTGCAGAGCATGGGAGAAAATCATTTTCAGTCCTTTAGGAAATGACAATCAAATGGGAGGAAGAGAAAAGCGGCATTAATATGCTAAGACAAAAGTGAGTGCCCTTAGAGCTAAGAAAAGGGAGCAGCATAGCAAACGGCAAGAGCTGTGGACAAAAATGGAGTTTGACTCTCCCCCTCAGTGTATCATTCAGCCACTACTACAATAATACAGGGCAGCAAGTATGCTTGTAAGCTTAATAGCTTGCAACATCAAACATTTTTCTCATCCTGCTGGACACCTGCACTCAGCTGATCTAGAGTGTGCTCCTCCTGAACATCCTGAACTTGGCTCTAGATTGTGCATTGGATTCAGGTCTTCTCCACATCTCTCTCACCTCCTTGAACCAGTGACTCTGAGACATATTCTCATTACACAGAATATGCACATGACCTTTGATTTTGGCCACATGAGCCTTATACATTTTACTCATAACAGACTCAAGTTTTATCTATAAAAGAGATCATTTATAAAGGCTATAATTTCCAAATGTCAAGAACAATATGCATGTGAAAACAAAGCCCTTTCCAACCCCTTCCTGTCTCTCTTCTATTAAGACCATTGTGACAATAGCACAATACTTACAAATCTTTTGTTAGTATTCTAAGGTTAATGACCTTGCAGGGATGCATTTCATTTCTTTGAGAGGTATAAGTTGCTCTGTATCTTACTTTCAGATGTGGTAGAGAAAGTAAAACCACTCTGAGCAAAATGTTACAAACTTTGGGATGTTGGAGTCTGGTGCCTAGGGAGAAGAAAAGTCTTAAGGGGAAAGAATAGACCAAAAATATTATATTGAGCAGGGACATTGTTGGGGTGGTGGAGCACAGGGTGAGAAAAAAAAATCACTCTGATGAGGAAAGGTTAAGTCTTCTCGGGAGTAAGAACTGATGTTAAATTTTAATTTGCCTCTATTGTACTGTTCAGTTATTTTTCCCTTCAAATACTGTATGCCTATAAGTAAAGGCTGTGTCACACAACAGCCTTCTATAATTGAACTTGGAGGGAATGAAAGAATAAATATTCTGGGCAGCACAGAGCAAAGTAGTTATAGCAGAAAACAGGAGATGCAAGATCCAAGTCAGGTTGAAGAGGTGAAAAATTTAGCAGCTGGAAGAAATCCACAGTGAGAGGTAAAGCATTAAAAACACAAGCCTCTCAAAGAATTATTAGCATTCTGAGCTATCTCCAAACTTCCAGCATTCTTAGTTTCCCTGTGGAAATTCCTCTCCTCCCTACTTGTAGGGCTGCAAACACATGGCCCTTCTTTGCCCATGCAGTAGAGAAGGGACCTGTAACACAAAATGCTCAGTGAAGAGCCCTCTACCCTCCTGAACACAAAAACTGTTTCAGGTTGGACATTCAGTTTAATTACAGTCCTATGGGATGGAGACAGAAGTTACAACAGATACTGGGAATAAAAGGGTATCTTTTCTGCATCAGGTGTAAGAACTAAGGGCCATATAAGCCCACATCTGCTGTTGGCCATCTTTTCTATCACCTAAAGACAGCATGCCTGAGAATGAAGCCAATACGACAGAAAGCAGGTACAAAAGGTAGAGAATCAGAGTCCTGATGGCATTCTTTATGCCCATGGATCCAGCCATAACTGAAGCCCCATCCACACCTGGGGTCTTCAGACCCAGACTCTAGAAAGGATTCTGTCACAACCGAAAGATTGCCTCCTCATAGCCTGAGTTTATGTGCACACCAATTTACCCAGTCTATTCTCTACAGCAGGAGTCTTTCTGTAAAGGACCAGACAGTAAGTATTTTAGGCCTTGTGGGCCAGAATGTCTCTCTGTTGGAACTACTCAACTCTGTTGTGGCACAGAAATAGCCATAGACAGTATGTAAATAAAAGAGCAGAACTCTGTTCCGGTAAAATTCTATTTATAAAAACAGGTTGGCAGCTCAAATTCTCTCCTCATGTTGTAGTTTACTGACCTTGGCTCTACAGAAATCTTAGATGGTAAATTTCATTAATGGCCACTGAACTTGTGCTTAAAAAAATTCAGAAAGGAGTACATCTTATAGGGGTGGTTCCAAAATTCATTGCCATGGTTAAAAGGGGATTTGGGTGGGGGGGTGTTGTTTTATTTTTTATTTCAATGGCTAATACTATGACTGATGTAACAGATTCTGCAATCATACGCAATGTTTCCTCTTGTCTATTCTATCTCTGAGGTCCAACATAGGAAACACTCAGCGTTCATAAAACTTAGCTGGTAACACTTTACTTTTTAGGCCTAAATACGGTGCAACTCCGAAAATCAGTTGATTGTCTAAGCAAACTACTACTGACCAAATCAGTACAAAGCAATGCTTCTTCCATCATATTTGTGCATTCCATATTTGACAATGACTGTTGCCATCCTGAGATACCGCTAAGCTTTACTTACCCCTTTGTTGAGGGGCCGCAAAAGCTTCCTTTCCAGCTTATTAGTTATTTCACATTCCAATGTCATTATTCTCTAGGAGAGTTTTCTCCTTGAAATAGTTGTTAGAACTTTGTGCTCCACTGATATAAATGGACAAAACACTCACCTAGGTAGCTTTATTACTTTCTTGTGAAATGCAGTCAGAATGGCCACCATTGGCATGTGTATGAATCAATTCAAAGGCAACTTTGAGAATCAGTCATGAACCAAGAAAAATCAGGTTTACATGATCAGCCAGCCACAACTGCAGAAAATACAGACAACAAGGCTAAGCTCTGCCATCACCTGGCCATGCTGTTCGCTGTTTCTCCAGGAGCTCTAGAAGTTTCTATTTGGGTCACTTAGGGTTGAATCTGACCAAGTTCTAGAATTTTTGAGATGACAGCCTTCCCTCTGGGGGCCTCAAAATCCTGATGACTGATGTCTGGATTTATTGAGGCCCTGGTTCCAGAAACTGTCATCTGGTGTAGCTAGTGTCCTTGACTCACCGATGTTTAGTCTTTTCTGAACTCAGGATCAAGACACACACATTGCCTCTAGACCAGAAAAATCTTACCTGACACCCATAGAAGGCCAGAGGCTGGGAGAAAGAGGTTAATCTCTGGGAATGGGAAATGTTAACCACATTCACTGCCTCCAGGTTGCAGGAACTCCAAAACCTTAAACCTACTCCTTTCCCAAAACTCAGGATCAAATCTGTCTCCCTCCAGCCCATCAGATCAGGCCCTAGTTGGGTTTCCCAGCAGAATCCCAGGATCCATGTGCTATAAATTTCCTTTAGGTCTTCATTGATATAATCCCAGTGCTTATCATAATATCTGGCACACTATGTGCCAGACATTATGTGTCTGACACTATGTGTCAAACATTGTTGATTGCATAGGCCAATTAATGAATGTGTTGAGAACTTGTACATACCCCTCAAATGGTATATGGTAATAGAATACTGTTTGGCAAAATTAATTCCCAACTTTCCTCCCACACAAGAAATATACTTGCTTGACTGATGTTAGACTTGGCCATAGGATTTTCTTGTTGTTCTAATGATGACAGATTGCGCTTCCCCATGCCTTGAATTTGGAGTTAGTTATGTAACTTGCTTCATCCAGTGGGGTGCAGGCTGACTTGATGCAATAGAGACTGTGCAATGGGGCTAACCTTCTTATACTTCCCTCATCATCGTAAGAACCCCACTCTCCCTGAGGTAGCCATAGCTCCTTTGCTCTGGGATGTAGAATGAACACATGCAGAACAACTTGAGCCCATACCACAGTAAGGAGCCAAGCCCAGCTGGATCTGCTTGTATATGCTGATATACAGCCACCCAGCGAGGCTAGCCTGGAACAGTCAACTGTCAGGCAAACCAGTGACAAGTAATCAGGAATAAACGACCACAATACAGTGATGTCAATGATTTCCTCATTAATAGTGAGGAAAAAAATAAAAAAATATTTAAAAAAATAAATGGCTGTTATTTTAAGACACAGAGTTTGCAGCACTTTGTTATGCAGCATTATTATGGTACTAACAGATACATCCACTGCCACCAGGAATGTTAACAGCACTGTCACTACTCCATCACTGCTGTCATCATGACACAAGCTTCAAGCACAGGAGAGCTGTGCTCACGCTGAGAAGACAGAAGAAACAATGGCAGCCCTAGTGCCTAAATAGAAGACATGTAAAGGAGATGCTAGAGAAGGAGAAGACCCATAGACACTGCTTGTTTAGCCCACAACAGTATGGAGTACCTGCCTTGAAGGTAATAGCTATCATATCAAGAAAATCCTCTCAACTGAAGAAGAGAAGCATACCCTGTGATTTCTTTCCACTTTCCTATGAAGTGAAGAAATCAATTAAATTCCTTTTTTAAAATAACCACATCAAAAGGCCCTCACAGATTTGAGTGGGTACACACATTGAAACAATAGCTAATAGCATTAAGATGCAAGTGCAGTCATTTATCAGGGTCCTGGACATTCAGCACTGGTGACTATTAAATGCAGCCCCAAGCCCCTCATCCTTCCAATCAACATTGGTTTTGAGGCTAATACCGATGCTTGCATATACATTTGTTGACTTTTTCCCGAGAAGTTTCTAAAATAGACAACAACAACCAAAAAAAAAAGGCAATGAAAAGAAAATGGCTTTTTGTTTGAATTTCCTTAAAGAGTCATTTTGTGAAGCAAGCATCATCGGCTCTGGTAAACAAGCAAAATTCATTTAAGTGATCTCTGACTGTTCTGAGAAATTGGAATCTGAAGCCTTGTAGCAAATTGTCTCAAACGGATCATGGAATGTGAAACGCATATGATATAGGCAGGATTGCCTTTATGACAACTCAGTGAAGAAAACAATTGCTGGGACTTCTAATGCTCAAAGTCAAGGCTCTGGTGTCTGCTATCTTTTGAAAGAAAATTTTAATGTTTATTTATTTCTGAGAGACACAGAGATACAGAGCACAAGCAGGGGAGGGACAGAGAGAGAGAGAAGGAGACACCGAATCTGAAGCAGGCTCCAGGCTCTGAGCTGTCAGCACAGAGCCCGACATTGGGCTCGAACACACAAACTGTGAAATCATGATCTGAGGTGAAGTCAGACAGAGCCACGCAGGCATCCCTCTGCTGTCTACTATCTTGATAAGAGAATGACCCCAAAGCTTGGGATAGATGCGGCAGGTAGGGTGCAGGAAGGTGAGGATACCTGAAAGATACAGGAGCCCAGGAAGCAACCCAAGCATTATCCTAACTCTTCACTTATCTGCCCCTTCCTCCAGCTTCCAAAGAGGTGTTCAAGGATGTCAAAGAGACCAAACTGTATGCCTAACAATAATGACTAGTATAAGCTGGCTTACCCTGTGTGCATCCCATAAATAAAGGTGTTTATCTTCTGGCATCTTTTTACCTACTTCTGCCCTTTCATTTGGTTCCTTCTCCCCCTGGAAATTTCATCTACTCCATAGCTGATGCCTATCAAAACTCTAGTTCCAGCCTGACCTCTCTGTTGAGCAAAATCCATATGTCAAACAAGGCAAGTAAGTTATTTCACATGAACTAAGACTCCACATGATCCAAGTAGAACTCATTAATTTCCCCCAGATATATTTCTTCTCCTGCCTTCCCTTCATCAGGCAAAGGCATTAGCCCAAGCTGAGGGACCCAGAATCATTCTTTATCCTTTTATTCTTTCTACCCTGAAAGCCAGCAGGATGCCAACAGCTACAATTTCTACTCTGCTAACCTACATCAGCCAGTCTTTCCAGGCAACTTCCCACTCATTTATTCATCCAATATTTACTGAGTCCCTATTCTGTTCCAGACTCTTTTCTAGGTGTTTTTGGGATATAGCAGTGAGCAAACAGACCAAGAACCCTAACCTTGAAGAGCTACTTTTAAGTATGGAAATAGAGACAATAAACAATAAATAAATAAGAAAATTAGATGGCATGCTATGGAATTGTGGTGGTGTTAGGGAAAACAAAGCTGAGTAAATGGGTGGTAAGTGGGCAAGTAGATGGGCTGTGTGGAGGAGGGGCAGGGTACAGTGTAAGACACAGTGGGCAGGGTAGACCTGCCTGTGAAGACTAAGTTTGAGCAAGGATTTGAAGGAGTAAAGACTTAAGCAGGATTAAACAATCCAGGCAAAATGGGATGGGGGCTTAGACCACTGGTAGCAATGAAGACAGTGGGGAAGACAGAGGCAATGGGATTTTAGGATTGGTTTAATATGGCATATGAAAGAGCAAAGTCAAGGGCAACTCTAAAGTTTTGTCCCCACCTACTGAAAGGATGGAGTTACCACCAACTGAGAGGAGAAAAGCTGGGAATGAAGCATGTTTAGAAAAGGGAAAATCATTAGTACAGTCTTGGGCATGCAGAGTTTGAGATGTTTATTAGACATGTGAGCAAGGACATCAAGTAGGCAGCTGCTGAGATCCCAAAAGAGGCTGGGATTCAGGAGGGAGGTTTAGAGCGGAGACACAGCCCTAGCCTAGATCCATCGCTTTGCCTGCATTACTGCAGGGATCTCATAATTGGGCTCCCTGCCTCCAATTTTCTATCTTCTGTAATTGTGCTCCATATTACTGCCAGACAAGTATCTCTAAGGCCAGAATCAATTCCATTCCTCACCTGCTTAAAACTTCTGATTAAATACCAAATTAAACACTGTTCCACAGTATGGCACTCAAGTCTGTATTTCAAGCTCTCTCTTATTAGGCACAAACAAATGGAGATGATACACTGGCCCCTAAACTAATCGATAGCCTTGAATGCATCAGGCAGCTTTGAACATTTGTACATGTTCTCTGGGTGTGGAGTATCACTCCTCCCTTCTATTTCTGGCAAATCCAGTCTTCCGTAAATTCCTAATTCAAGTGCTGCCTCCTTGCTAGCCCTTGTTCTGCACCTCCCACCAGAATTAATTGCTCTTCTTTCTGTCTTTCCATTGCACTTTATACATCCCTCTAGTGGTAATACTTACCATGTGGCAACATAGCCTTCCATCTTTGACTAATCCACTGACTAGATGCTACTTTATTCACCTGAGTCAGTGGCTAGCACAGCGTCTAGCAAGAAATGCACAGAACTGCAATGAACCAAAAGAAATCCAGCTGCCTTGTCAGTGCACATGACAAATTGGCCCAATCTAGCAGTCTGGGGAGGTGGCATAGGGAGTGGGTAGTGATGTTCCCCCATCACGTGGGCAAACCAGGGGCTGTCAGTCAGGGCGAGGAGGCCTCCTCCAGGTAGGTGACTGCCTGGAGCCCACGGCAGATAAAATTCCCCTTTCATTCTGTCCTACTGCAATCCTGGCAGAGAAGAGCAGTGGGGTTAACAGGCTTGAGTTCTAACAGTAGGGGTTTTGTTTAGGCATAAAGAATGTCCTCATTAAACCAAGAAATGAGATGGAACTTGCAGAGAAACATTAAGGGAAATAGAAAAATGTTCTCTAAATTCATCAGACACCAGAGACCTCAGCAGGCACCTCAGTTCATCACACTTTGCTTCCCTCATATTTACAAAGCATCCACAGGCCTGCTTCTGCAGTTTATTAATAGATATGCCTCCACCTCTTGATCCCCATGCATACCCTTCTCCTGCCTTCTCTATGACAGTGTCAGAGATCACATTGAACATTTGAAACAACTGCCTCCCAGCGCTAGTTGAGCCCCTCTTTCAAAGGTCTTTTGAAAACTTAGCACTTTTTAAGTTAAAGCAAAACCCTTCTCCAGTTCAGAAGAGATGAGAGAAACCTCTCCTAATCCCAATTGCAAAACTCCCACGTTCTCCTAGAGAAATAACCAGCCACAAAGTTCACTTTGGCCTCTTCTCTGGGACTTGGGGCTAATTCCTAATTCCTGTAAACATGAGAGACCACAGGGAAGCTCTGAGTCCTGAATATCCTAAATAAGGCTCTTTGGGAGAAAACCAAAACAACAGTGACTTGGGAATGGATTTATTCTTCAGTATGTTTTAGGTCTCAATTGCTTCTAACGAAAAGAGCAATTTCCAGGTGTGCTCAAATGTGACTTTGAGGCAAAAATAATCTAAGATTCAAGAGGTCCAAAGAGAGGCCGCACCATGAAGCCAGGAAATTTTATTTGTTTTGTTCACAGTTATATTCCCAGCCTCCAGAACAGTGCCTGGCAGAGTGAGTACACCATAAACCTTTGTTTGATAAACAATGAATCACAGGACTTAAAAGCTAGGTACAAATGGAAGGATGAGAAGTCAAAGATCAGTTGCTGTGGTAAGGAGCCAAGCAGTCATTGTATATTTTAACCTGATTAAACACTCTTAAAAATACGTAAATAAGCAAACTATGAGGTGTCCTCCCAGCATCTAACAGTGTTTGTGTCTAATGTGTGTACAAGTAGAGAAGCGAGACTAATGGAGACATCCCGCCAAATATTTACCCACGGGAGGAGTCCCAAATACCCCCGCCCTTCTTCTCTTCTTTACTCTCTCCCCCAACTCTTGGTTGCCCTGTCTCCCATCCCCTCACTCACCATCCTCAGGCAACCTGCCACTAAATATTATGGTTTTTGTCTATGTGCTCAGTCCTCTTCATCAAGATCTTTTTATCTCTTTTCTGCAATTGCCTCCCACCATTCTCCTCTCTCCAGGCACTCATGGGTTCATCCCCTCTCCATTCTGCTGCCCAAATGGCCCTTCTAAATCACCTGACCCTATCTTTTTCCTCCTTACAGACCATTACATCTTCTCCCTGTCTAAAACACAATGTTTTAGTCATGCTTGAGTGTCATCCAAGACTTCACCAGCTTCACTTCCAGCTAACACTGAGCATGCCTTGCCCTGTATGTGAACTGTCCTATGTCCCTCCCCCACTGCCTGTTTGGCAAGCCCCTACCCATAGTTCAAGGTTCAAATATCTTAAGGATTTAGTAGTAAGTAAAAAGATTTAAAAAACTAAACCTCTGAACCCTTATACCATCCACATGCCTAGAAGGAAAAAGCTATTGTACATATTTTTCTAAAAGCCTGAAGAAATTCCTGGTTAAAATGTACAAGTTCAAAAAAAAAATACAAATGCTTTCAGTCCCTGGAAGGGTGAATCCCACATTTCTGTAGTTAGCTGACATGTATGTGGCCAGAGTATCTTAGTAACAAACAGTTAAGCAGTGGCACTCTGAAAGTCATTGCTGATTAATCTACTTAGGTGTCTTATTTGTCTTTGATTTTGTGATTTCTTAATTGTGCCATTTCCTGCAAGGATTGAGGCTGCCAATTACTGCCACCTTAATGAATTAAAATAATATATTTTCTCCAACAGTGAGAGTTAGCATAATTTAAGGCCATATAATATTATGAGCAGTTTGGCATTCATTTCACTGAATTTGTTTACTCTTGTGGAATTAAAGATAAGAACTTTCAGCAAGACAATAAACTCAACATTTAGTGATATGTCTGTTTCTGTCTCAGAGGCCATATGCCAAGGATGACAGCCATGTTTGGAGATAGTCCAAATGTAAGTTCTTTTCTCAGTGGTGGGAGAAGTTGTCCTCAATCATGAACAACATGTAAAGTCAATAAAAGAAACTTCCAAAGGATATGAAAATGCCACTGTAGGGCTCAGTAAAGATAAGTGGAAAACAGTAAAACTTTCTGCAAAATCCTTTTTTTTAAACTATAGTTTCAGCAAGGTAAAAATCATATACCCTTTCTTAGCCTTAATTCTAAGCCCTCTAAGGTAGTTAATTAGTAATATTAAAGATGTGATAAAACAAAACAACAGCAACACACAGTTTTTAATTACTTATAAGTTTCAAAGAGCCTGCAACAGAGAGGGAGTATATCTCATAGTAAGAAAAATCCTGTGATAGGCAAAGATAAAATAGTAACTTTTCTTTAACACATTCTGCTTATAGAAGGAGGAAAATGCAGAGAGTAATTCTCTCTCATGTGAATAAAACACAAGCATGCCTGGGAATCTGAGTTCTTTCTAGAGATGAACATATGGAAACCCCACATTAAGTGTTTACAAATTGGAGGACACTCCTGACCCTACAGTGCAAGCCACAGAGAAATCCAAACCTCTCCTTTCCAAGCACAAAACAAAAACCACAGTAAGTCCACATTAGCTTAACGCAAACCTTGCTAAATTAAGCAGTGATGGGACCAGCTGAACCACGGTAAGAGCAGTAGCTGTTTGTATGTAATGTTTTCATCCCTTCAGATCATGTTCAAATCAAAAGGCTTGGATACAGTAGGTCTCATCTGGCATTTTGAAAACCATTAAGATAAAGCCATAGAGACAAACGGGCACAGAATAAACCAACAATGTCTTCCTCAAAAGTTTCACAGGTGAAATTTAATGTGACCCGTGTGAAACTGAATCTTCCTAGGGTTGGGTCACATTTCACTTACCAGTCAGGTTTCATGTAGCTTGTCTACTATCACAAGCTGCATTTTGCTCTGTTCTTCTCCTTAGGATCCTAAATGTAAAAAACCCTGAAGACTCAACAACAGCAAAAACAAAAAATCAAAACAAAACAAACAAACAAAAAAACCCTTCAGACCTAATAAATAAAGTCATTAAAAGTTCAAAATACAAAGATTAGTCACATTTCTAGACACCAATAGTGAACTCTGTGAAAAGGTAACCAAAAAAAACAAGCAATGTAACATCAAAAAGAAAAAAATGTCTAGGAAGCAATTTAAGCAAAGAGGTGAAATACCTGCATGTTGAAAATTTTAACAGTGATGAAGCAAATGAAAGAAGACACAGATAAATGGAAAGACATTCCATGTTTATGGGTTGAAAGAATATTGTTAAAATGTCTATGCTAACCAAAGCAATCTACAGATTCAGTGTGGTCCTTGTCAAAATCCCAAAGGCATTCTTTACAAAAATATTTTAAATTTTTTTAATGTTTATTTATTTTTGAGAGCTCGAGAGGGGAAGGGCCAGAGAGAGAGGTAGACACAGAATCGGAAGCAGGCTCCAGGCTCCAAGCTGTCAGCACAGAGCCCGACACAGGGCTGGAACTCACGAATGGTGAGATCATGATCTGAGCCGAAGTCAGATGCTTAACCAACTGAGCCACCCACGTGCCCCAAAAATATTCTAAAAAGTAGTCCTAAAAATAAATGAATGAATGAACGAATGAATGAATGAATGCCAAAGCGATCTTGAGCAATAAGACAATGTTCAAGGCATCATACTTCCTGTTTTTAAAATATATTATAGGCATCCAAATTGGAAAAGAAGATTTACAACTACCACTATTGGCATATGACAAGGTACTAAACACAGAAACCCTGAAGACTCTACCAAAAAAACTATTAAAACTAATAGGTGAATTCAGTAAAGTTACAAAATACAAAATTAATATACACAAATCTGTTGGATTTTTATACAGTGAGTTATCAGAAAGAGAAATTAAGCAAACAATCCCATTTACAGTTGAAACAAAAAGGAATACAATACCTAGGCACAAATTTAACCAAGGACGTCAAAGACCTGTACTCTGAAAAATAGAAGATACTGATGAAAGAAATTGAAGAGAACACAAATAAATGGAAAGACATAAATAAATGCTCATAAATGTAAGAAATTATATTGTTAAATTGTCCATACTACCCAAAGCAATGCACAGATTCAATGCAGTCCTTATCAACATACCAATGGCATTTTTTCACTGAACTAGAATAATCTTAAAATTTCATGAAACCACAAAAAAAACCCACCCAAATAGCCAAAGTAATCTTGATAAAGAAGAACAAAGCTTCAGTTACGATGCTCCCTGATTTCAAACTATACTACAGAGCTATAATAATTGAAACAGTATGGTACTGGCACAAAAACAGACACACAGATTAATTTAACAGGATCGAGAGTACAAAAATAAGCCAACAATTATACAGTCAATCATCAAGTAAGAAGGCAAGAATGGGGGAAAGATAGTCTCTTCAATAAATGGTGTTGGGAAAATTAGAAATATACATATACATATATATGTATATGTATATATGCAAAATAGTACAACTGGACCACTTTCTTATACCATATTCAAAAATAAATTCAAAATATATTTACGACTCAAATCTAAGATTAGACACCATAAAACTCCTCAAAGAAAACAGACAGTAAGCTTTTGGACATTGATCTGAATAATTTTTTGGATCTGTCTCCTCAGGCAAGGGCAACAAAAGCAAAAATCAACAAATCCAACTCCATCAAACTAAAAATCTTTTGATAATGAAGGAAGCCATCCACAAAGCCAACAGGCAACCTAATGAATGGGAGAAGATATTTGCAAATGATTTATCTGATAAGGAGTTAATATCCAAAAATATTCAAACAAAAATTTGGGCACAGAACCCGAAGAGACCTTTCTTCAAAGACAGATAGCCAACAGGCACATGAAAAGGTGCTCAACATCTCTAATTATCATGGAAATGCAAATCAAAACCACAATAAGGGATCACCTCATACCAATCAAAATGGCTATTATCAGACAAGAAATAAGTACTGGTGAGTATATGGAATGTAAAATGGTATATCCACTAGTCAATAGTATGGAGGTTCCTCAAAAAATTAAATATAGAACTACCACACACTCTAGCAATTTTATGTCTGGGTATTTAGCTGAAGAAACCAAAACACCAATTTGAAAAGATATATGCACGCCTATGTTCACTGCAGTATTATTTACAACAGCCAAGATAGGGAAGGAATCTAAGAATCCATCAGTAGATGAATAAATAAGATTTATTATATATATACATATAGTGTAGTGTTAGCCATAAAAAAAGAATGAAATCTTGCTATTTACAACAATATGGATGGATCTAAAGGGCATTATGCTAAGTAAGATAATCAGAAAGATAAAGTTAAATACCCTATGATTTCATTTATGTGTGGAATCTAAAAAGCAAAACAAACACAACAAAACACAAATATACTCATAGATACAGAGAATAATATTGTAGTTTCCAGAGGAGAGGGGATTGGGGACATGGACTAAATAGGGGAAGGGGATTAAAGGGCACAAACTCTAATTATAAAATAAATAACTCACAGGGATGCAATGTGTAAGTATAAGGAATACAGTTGATATTTTAACAACTTTGTATACTCACAGAAGGTAACTAGATTTATTGTGATCATCACTTCATAATGTATATAAATGTTGAATCACAATGTTGTACACCTGAAACTGATGCAACATTGTTTGTCAACTACACTTCAATATAGACACATATACGTGCTACCATAATCAAAAGAGTATGGAAAGCAGACACATAGGCCAAAGAACAGACTAGCATACATCTAAAGTGAGCCAATTTTCAACCAGAGTATCAAGAATACACAATGGGGGTCAGGGCGCCTGGGTGGCTCAGTCGGTTGAGCGTCCGACTTCAGCTCAGGTCATGATCTCATGGTTTGTGAGTTCGAGCTCCACGTCGGGCTCTGTGCTGACAGCTCAGAGCCTGGAGCCTGCTTCATATTCTGTGTCTACCTCTCTCTGACTGTCCCCCACTCACGCTCTATGTCTCTCTGTCAAAAATAAACAAACACAATGGGAATACACAATGGGAAAAAGAAGACACAATGGGAAAAGGATGGTCGCTTCGATAAATTGTGTTGGAAAAACTAGATATGCACATGTAGAATGAGACTGAACCGTTATCTCACACCATATATAAAAATCAGCTCAGAATGAGTTGACAACTTAAACACGAGATGTGAAACCATAAAACTACTAGAAGACAATGTAGGGGGAAAGTTTCTCGACATTGTTTATTCAACAGTTATTTACTAAGACCCTGGCTAGACCCTGGAAATATGAAAAACAATATCTTCTCACCATCTTCACTAACCTCAGGGTCTAGCTAAGGTAAGACTGAAGTTAGAAAGTAGCAAAAGCTAAAAGTTCTGCTGGTAAGAAAAAAGGTGATCACTTGAAAGAGTATATTCCAATATTACAAAGTAACTTCACATTTGTAAAATGCTAAAATTACTCATTTCTAGGACCCAAACTGAAGGAAATTATGCATGAGGCTACACAGATGCTGTGCTAATCATCTGGCTGGGAGCAGTGGAAAAGACATTTAAGGAGAATAATCAGAGAGGGCTTCCTGGAGGATAGGACATTCAAGGTGAGACAGAGAACACAAAGGATCAGTTATGGGATGGTGAGGAGATTTAGCTACAACATTACCACAGAATTTCTAGACTACTTAGGAAAGAGTGAATTTGGTATTCGACATCCCTTACTTTCACTTTCAGACTTTTGTCCCCTTACACTTCCTTTGATTGAGGTGACCCTCTTGTCAGGGGAGCAACTGTCCCGTTTCATGTTAGAGACTTGTATTCATTAGTGAGGAGTTCCTCAACTTCTTAACACCACCAGGAAGATACAGAAAAGCAAATGTAAACAGGATTCATACATGTGTGTAAAAGTTAAAAAGTGAGGGCTAATGTATACATATATGCTTATATATGCATACAAGATCTGAAAAAAACACAGAAAGATATTGACAAGTATGGTTGATTCTGGGGAGGAAACTGCAAATCTTAGGATCCACAGTGGAAGAGGAGACTTTTTTCACCGGCCCATTTGTAATGTGTTGGTTGTTGTTGCTGTCTGTTGCTGACTTTGTCCACGTACTACTTATCAATTTTAAACTAAAAATTAAAAAAAAAAAAAAAGCCAACCCAAAGGAAGACCGTTACCATAATGCCAAAGCAATGAACAACAAAGCTCAAATTGACAACAATGAGGCACAGGGTGGGAAAGCTATTTGAGGACTCACAGAGCCCTATGTGAAAGTTGCCTGCTCCTTGTGTCTGTTAGAAGCAGCCTGACCCAGGGCTGACAAGGTGCCTTTATTATACCATGCTTAAGTTCATAATATACATAAGAGGCTATCCTAGTCAGTCTGGGTTGCCTGACAAAACAACAAAGACTGAGTGACTTAAAACAACCAAAACTTAGCTTCTCACAGTTCTGGAGGTTGGACGTGCAAGATCAAGGAGGCAGCATTGTCTATTTCGGTTAAGAGCAGCACTCTTCCTGGCTTGCTTAATACCTCCCTAAGGCCCCACCTCCAAATAGCATCACATTTCAGGTGAGAGCTTCAACATATGAATTTTAGAGGCCGTACAGTTCAGTCCATAGCAGATGGTATGTGTTAAGATGCATCTTAAGATAAATATTTGGGGGGCGCCTGGGTGGCTCAGTTGGTTGGGCATCCGACTTCGGCTCAGGTCACGATCTCGCGGTCTGTGAGTTCGAGCCCCGCGTCCGGCTCTGGGCTGATGGCTCAGAGCCTGGAGCCTGCTTCCTATTCTGTGTCTCCCTCTCTCTCTGCCCCTCCCCCATTCATGCTCTGTCTCTCTCTGTCTCAAAAATAAATAAACGTTAAAAAAAAATTTAAAAAAAAAATTTAAAAAAAGATAAATATTTGGTTCCCATCAAGCACATTTATCTTGTAAATGTGAGTCAAGTATAGAGGGCTCACTCTTAAATAACACTGTGTGTGTTTTGTGGCAAACTTTTTATCAGAAAGAAGTGTAGATACAGGGTTGAAGTATAGAACCTGGCAGGAGAAAATGCTTTGCCCTTCCAACCCAGGAAGACGCAAAGTGGAAGCCAAGTAGGCTCATTAAGAAAGTACAAAGAGGGTAACAAGGAAAGCCTTAGTGCCACCTGCTTCCATCTCTCCTTATATCACAGGGTAGAAAACTACCCTATAAAGCTAAGTAAAACGCCATCTGTGCTGTTGCTTCTGGAAATTGCTTAATTGATAGTACACCAGGAAACAAAGTGAAGTGAGCTTCTAATTCACTCAGCTCAGCCTCACCTCAGGAGCCTCAAAGACACGGGGAACATGTATTATGCTTAATTTGGAAGTTTAGACTCTTCCTCCTGCATCAGATTTGATAACCTAACAAAGAAATACAACACTGCAGTATGAACCCATCTTGCGAACACACGGCCTTGGTTGCCACGTGGCTTCCAAAATCTTCACTGTCCCGGAGCCTTTCTATTTCTCGCAGCGCTGGCAGACAGAACACTGGAGGTCTAATGTAGTTCCCTTAACACATTTTCCTGTAGTTCCATAAAGGTCCATTTTGCAAGAAAGGCAACATGTGTTTTCTGAGAATGGAAGGCAAAGTTACACGCAAAGAGAAATTAACAGGATGACAACTATCTAGAAAACTAAATACAAGCTCGTTTTATTGCAACTCACTCCTGAATGCCATTGAAACCTACAGGCTTGAGATCAATACTCAATCAGTGAGGAGGTCTCAACACCTTGAGAATCAGCTGGCAATGTGCCACCCTTCTACAATAGGTAGCTATTGACCCAAGCAGTGCCTGCAGCAGATATAGCCACGTTCCCTCAGGTAATCTGGACCCTCCTGATAACCCACGCTTGGCAGCCAGAAGGATCTCTTATCAGTTCATTATCTGCCAAGGGGAGAATTCTTTAACAGCACAATTGGTGCTTCAACATATACACCAAGTCATTCAAACTAAGTTTTGAGACCTTTAGAATTGTAAGGTTCTTCGATTGATTCTATTCTGCAAAGTACTTACTTCAATCTGTAGCTATGCTACCAAGAAATTGAATATTTTGATTCCTGATTTAGAAAATTCACCTTAAGGGTTTTAAATCTCCAGCCTCAGAAAGAGGTGATGTCTTTTTCTTCCCCACAGGCATGTTTCTATTTGTAGCTGTGCGGCCTATCCATGAGGCATGCCATGGCACCTCTTATTTTTTTTTAATTAGAAAATGAGGTAAAAAAAAAAATGACAGTATTAAGTACCATAACCCAAGTTTGCGGGGCAATAACCATGACCTTGTAGGTTGCTTACTACTGTCTAAATGCTTTACAAAGATCCACTCATTTCATTCTCATAGCCACATAGGAAACGGCTACCATTTTTACAGATGAGGAAGTTGAGGCACAGATAAAGTAACTTGACTAAAGTAGAAAGAGTTTGGGCATATTTCAAGGAGGCTTCTGATTAGTTTAAACTCAAACACTTGAGTTTTGGTGGGGAATAAAAATGTCCTCCCTCAAAAAACAAACAAAATATAACTTAACATGGTATCCCTGAAATTCTTAATGCTCTTAGGTAAGTACAATGAAGACATGCCTCCTCCACCCTTTCTGCGTATGTATGTCCATTAACCTGACATCCCTACACAAAGTACATATTCAGTGAAAGATGCCAGAAGGAGAGAAGGCAGGAAGGCAGGAAGAGAGGGAGGGAGGGAGGGAGGGTGGGAGGGAGGGAGGGAGGGAGGAAGGAAGGAAGGAAGGAAGGATGGAAGGAAGGAAGGAAGGCAGGCAGGCAGGCAGGTAAGCAGGCAGGCAGGCAGGCAGGCTTCCTGGATCGCAGTGTTTTTTCTAAATTACTGTGCTCTCTACAAACCCCCTTATGCAGACATGGCCTCAGATAACAAACAAAAATGGTGTCTTCTCAAGGCTTTAAAGATTGCTCTCAACTTCAGCACCCATCCCCCCAAAATCAATACCTGGATGATTCATTCCTTCCTTATCTGTGAGCAGTTTCATCTAGTATCCACTGATCTACTTCTGCTTAGTTCTACATAGCTCGCATCCCCACCCTATGCTATCTGGTACCCCTGTCTTCTCCAGGGTCCAGGTAGTCAGAGCAGTATGTGTGGGGCAGACCCACAGGCCACTCAAGTAGGACAAGCTGACTCCACACAATCACTCCACCAACTCCCAGAAGACATTCTCTTCCCACTGTTTCTGCCTCTCCAAGTAAGAGGAATCTTTAACTTGTAGTTAAGTAGGGAAAGTGGGCAATATAATAGATAACAAGCACTTGAATGGAGTCAAGACACTTGGATATATCAGGCTCTTCCTCTCCATTAACATGCTATATGACTTTAAGTCTCTTCCCTCCTAGAAAAGCAGAGGCCACTGGACTACCTGGGTGACAGCAAATGCATGTTACCATTTTTCACCCCCAGTCCCAAGGCAAGAATCACTCATCAGTCATTTTCTGATGAGCCAAAATTATCAGATGTCAAAATTCTTCTCAATAGACAAGCACTACTGAAAAGTAGCATAATGTCATAAGCCTCTTTGCCACCTCCCAAATTTGATAATACTCAACATCTTTTCCATTAATTAACGTGTGCCTTATTGTGTTGAAATCAAGGGCAACTGGTCAAGAGTTTGGGGATTTTTTTTAATCACTACTTATTTACTCATCTCATCTATGGCATGCATCTCATTCTCTCTACCTGCTCAGAGACTATCAAATATATGTGTATCCATAGTATGAGAACCTAGAAATGTTGGTTGTGGGTTAGGAAATTTGGAATATGTTCCTTCCTTCATTCCAATTCACTCGACAAATTGTTTCTGAGTAGCAGCCATGGACCAGCTTTCGCCAGATGTACTCTTGATAACTGCTTACCTGTTTGGTTGAGGATTCCCCATTCTAATTTGATTCTTTCCTTTCCAGTGAAGGACATTTTCCCTAATAGAAGTCATTAAACCAGCTGGGTATGGCTGGTTGTCTCCTATGCTTACTTTTCAACTGCAACTCTCCCAGGGATATGTCCACCAGTTAGCCCCTAAAACCTCCTAGTTAAGGGCTGCATTAGATGGAGTTTGGGTGTGTTTAACCCCAACAACATAACACAACACCTCTCAGACCCTAAAGGTAGAAATTTTCCAAGAGGAGAGAGGACCCTGAGGTGGTACAAGGTGAGCTAAGGTCTAATTTTACTGACTTTTACATTTTTGTCTGCATTAAGGTACATTACCTGCCCACTTCCTGGCCACTTCACTCACTAAAAGGTTCATATTCCAAAGTCAGGACTAAATGATAGAATTAAAGAAATGGGGCCCAATCACTTTTTCTAACATCTACAGGGAAACACAGAGGCCAAAAGGCCCAAATGGTTCCATGCCTATTACATACAAGGTACAATGCTGACACTCAGATGGGAATCAAAAAAAAGAAGATATCAGGGAATAATTTCTGACTTAATCAAAGGACATGTGAACAGCTGGGGCTGCCCATAGACAGAGGAGACTCCTCAGAGAGTAAGGAGCTTCCCAGCTTGGGGAGCTCATCAAGCAAAACTGTAGTAGAAAAAGGGGGAAGGTATATGCTTGTCTTCTTCAGCTCTATTACCTCAGTGCCTGGCACACAGATGCTCAATAAAGACTTTTGAAAGAGGAGAGGAAAGGGGATATAAAGAATCAAGATAAAAATCCTGGTTCTAGACAATCTTACTCTGAGAGTGGCTGGCTTAAAAGACCTTTGGTCCCTCCTATTTCTGAGACTCTGTGATTCTGAGAAAAAAGAGAAGTATAATGAAAAACTTGACCAAGGTTGTTTTTAGTTTTGGTTGTTTTTTTTTTTTTTTTAATTTTTTATTTATTGTTGGGACAGAGAGAGACAGAGCATGAACGGGGGAGGGGCAGAGAGAGAGGGAGACACAGAACCGGAAACAGGCTCTGAGCCATCAGCCCAGAGCCTGAGGTGGGGCTCGAACTCACGGACCGCGAGATCGTGACCTGGCTGAAGTCAGCCGCTTAACCGACTGCGCCACCCAGGCACCCCCGGTTTTGGTTTTTCTAAGCAAGGTTTTTAAACAGGGATCAACAGAACTACTAAATGCGGGAGCTCCCCCTACTGGACTTGATGAGCTTTGCTGATTTGTCAGTTCTTGGAACTGGGAGGTAGAAGCATGCTTTCTCATACAAATCCTTCTAGAAGGTGAAGAATTTACTACTCAGTATGCTACACCCAGGCCTGAAGAATTAACTATGGGAAATGACAGAGTCATAAGCAGTGACAACACTATTGATTCTGATCGAGAATTTACCTTGATCAGTCTAGGCTTTATTTCCTTCTTTCAAAGAATCAGGTTCATCACCTACGATAAAGCCACACCCCGTTCTATTAAATGCTGCCAGTCAATTAACAGGTCTGTATTAAAAACCTACTATGCACCAAGCTGTTTGGCACTAAGGATGCAGTGGTGAGAAGTAAACAAAGACTAGCACTAAGATGAAGTACAAGATACTATGAGAATGCCTACATGTCATGTGAGGGGGATATGGGAAGGCTGTCCCAGAAAGACGTCCAGGAAGACTGATTTTCCAGGCTAATGTCTGAAGGATGAATGGGAGTTCACGACGCACAGTAGGTATTCACCATTTACAAATATTGAATGACTAAGCCAGCAGCCCAACCTTTCTATTTCAGTTTATTTAAGATTTTTTTGCATGCCTACTGCTAAATAGATTGTGCATGCTTTGAGGGTAGGTGCCTTAGCTTGGACACCTGCTAGCCCTTAACCTAAATTATTTAAATAGAGGATACCAGGAGATTTTAGGTCTCTACATTGAACTAAGGAATTAAACCAGAAACCTGTGTTGACTTCATTTTCAGCAGTATCACCTTTGACTTGGAAGTAATTGGAATGTTAATAATAGTTAAAATTCAATCTCCAAATACCACTCATGGGTTTCACATTTAAAAGACTTTGGATAATGCAGACTCCTCCTACCCATTTTGAGAGGTTAATACATGGAGTCATAAATAAGCATTGATGTGAGCAGGAGTCAAGAATAGTAACTGTTAGCCCAGGCAGGCAAGGTGTAAATGGTATCTGCTCCTGAGAAGAAGGAATTGAAAACTGACATTTATTGAGTACCTACTATAATCCAGAGATAAGTTTCTACTTCTGCATTTTATCTTTGTAAAAACGGTGTGAAATAGATATGTCAACTTCAATTGATTGGTAAAGTGACATAACATAGACCCTGGGTTACAATGGTTGCATAATAGTAACAATTCATTTCTGTCAATCTTCTCCAAATTGCAAAGCAATAAAAATATACATTAAGCCACTATCATGTGCCAGGCTTTATGCCCAGTGTTTTACACAAGTGCAGCACTGACTTAATTCTGGGTACCACTTTTCTCCTTTCTGAATGGGTGCACTGGGGCTCTAAGAGATGTCACAACTTGCCCAGAGAAACAGAGCTGCAGAGTGGATGAGGCAGGACTCTTCATCAGGACCTGACTCCAAAGACCCAGTTCCTGGACACATGTTACACAGCATCCCTGTGCACTCAGATAGACAGACCTAGAGGACACAGGAGGCTTGGATCACACAGGAAGTCATCCACAGGGAAATCTTGTTTTCAGCCTACCATAATTCCACCCTATTGTCCATGCTGAGCACGAAGAACAGAAGAATCACCCTTTTGCTCAGGCAAGAAAGAGTGAATTTTATTCTCCTGGCATACATTTCAGGCTAGAAAAACTCTAATAGGAAACCTCAAACTTTTTAGATAAAGTTTATGCAAAGAAGATGCTCTAGATTGCTACAATTTAACTTTTAGACTCCTTGCCATCATGAAGTTCTTCAAAGGGATCATACTTTTTTTTTATAGAATCGTTTGTTTTATTTTTATTTTTTTCAATATATGAAATTTATCGTCAAATTGGTTTCCATACAACACCCAGTGCTCATCCCAAAAGGTGCCCTCCTCAATACCCATCACCCACCCTCCCCTCCCTCCCACCCCCCCTCCCTCCCACCCCCATCAACCCTCAGTTTGTTCTCAGTCTTTAAGAGTCTCTTATGCTTTGGCTGTCTCCCACTCTAACCTCTTTTTTTTTTCCTTCCCCTCCCCCATGGGTTTCTGTTAAGTTTCTCAGGATCCACATAAGAGTGAAAACATATGGTATCTGTCTTTCTCTGTATGGCTTATTTCACTTAGCATCACACTCTCCAATTCCATCCACGTTGCTACAAAGGGCCATATTTCATTCTTTCTCATTGCCATGTAGTACTCCATTGTGTATATAAACCACAATTTCTTTATCCATTCATCAGTTGATGGACATTTAGGCTCTTTCCATAATTTGGCTATTGTTGAGAGTGCTGCTATAAACATTGGGGTACAAGTGCCCCTATGCATCAGTACTCCTGTATCCCTTGGGTAAATTCCTAGCAGTGCTATTGCTGGGTCATAAGATAGGTCTATTTTTAATTTTTTGAGGAACCTCCACACTGTTTTCCAGAGTGGCTGCACCAATTTGCATTCCGACCAACAGTGCAAGAGGGTTCCTGTTTCTCCACATCCTCTCCAGCATCTATAGTCTCCTGATTTGTTCATTTTGGCCACTCTGACTGGCATGAGGTGATATCTGAGTGTGGTTTTGATTTGTATTTCCCTGATAAGGAGCAACATTGAGCATCTTTTCATGTGCCTGTTGGCCATCCGGATGTCTTCTTTAGAGAAGTGTCTATTCATGTTTTCTGCCCATTTCTTCACTGGGTTATTTGTTTTTCGGGTGTGGAGTTTGGTGAGCTCTTTATAGATTTTGGATACTAGCCCTTTGTCCGATATGTCAGTTGCAAATATCTTTTCCCATTCCATTGGTTGCCTTTTAGTTTTGTTGGTTGTTTCCTTTGCTGTGCAGAAGCTTTTTATCTTCATAAGGTCCCAGTAATTCATTTTTGCTTTTAATTCCCTTGCCTTTGGGGATGTGTCGAGTAAGAGATTGCTACGGCTGAGGTCAGAAAGGTCTTTTCCTGCTTTCTCCTCTAGGGTTTGGATGGTTTCCTGTCTCACATTCAGGTGTGAATGGTGTGAGAAAGTGGTCTAGTTTCAACCTTCTGCATGTTGCTGTCCAGTTCTCCCAGCACCATTTGTTAGAGACTGTCTTTTTTCCATTGGATGTTCTTTCCTGCTTTGTCAAAGATGAGTTGGCCATACGTTTGTGGGTCTAGTTCTGGGGTTTCTATTCTATTCCATTGGTCTATGTGTCTGTTTTTGTGCCAATACCATGCTGTCTTGATGATTACAGCTTTGTAGTAGAGGCTAAAGTCTGGAATTGTAATGCCTCCTGCTTTGGTCTTCTTCTTCAAAATTACTTTGGCTATTCGGGGTCTTTTGTGGTTCCATATGAATTTTAGGATTGCTTGTTCTAGTTTCAAGAAGAATGCTGGTGCAATTTTGATTGGGATTGCATTGAATGTGTAGATAGCTTTGGGTAGTATTGACATTTTGACAATATTTATTCTTCCAATCCATGAGCAGGAAATGTCTTTCCATTTCTTTATATCTTCTTCAATTACCTTCATAAGCTTTCTATAGTTTTCAGCATACAGATCTTTTACATCTTTGGTTAGATTTATTCCTAGGTATTTTATGCTTCTTGGTGCAATTGTGAATGGAATCAGTTTCTTATTTGTCTTTCTGTTGCTTCATTGTTAGTGTATAAGAATGCGACTGATTTCTGTACATTCATTTTGTATCCTGCAACTTTGCTAAATTCATGTATCAGTTCTAGCAGACTTTTGGTGGAGTCTATTGGATTTTCCATGTATAGTATCATGTCATCTGCAAAACGTGAAAGCTTGACTTCATCTTTGCCAATTTTGATGCCTTTGATTTCCTTTTGTTGTCTGATTGCTGATGCTAGAACTTCCAACACTATGTTAAACAACAGCGGTGAGAGTGGACATCCCTGTCATGTTCCTGATCTCAGGGAAAAAGCTCTCAGTTTTTCCCCATTGAGGATGATGTTAGCTGTGGGCTTTTCATAAATGGCTTTTATGATCTTTAAGTATGCTCCTTCTGTCCCGACTTTCTCAAGCGTTTTTACTAAGAAAGGATGCTGAATTTTGTCAAAGGCCTTTTCTGCATCGATTGACAGGATCATATGGTTCTTCTCTTTTCTTTTATTAATGTGATGTATCACGTTGATTGATTTGCGAATGTTGAACCAGCCCTGCATCCCAGGAATGAATCCCACTTGATCATGGTGAATAATTCTTTTTATATACTGTTGAATTCGATTTGCTAGTATCTTATTGAGGATTTTTGCATCCATATTCATCAGGGATATTGGCCTATAGTTCTCTTTTTTTACTGGGTCTCTGTCTGGTTTAGGAATCAAAGTAATACTGGCTTCATAGAATGAGTCTGGAAGTTTTCCTTCCCTTTCTATTTCTTGGAATAGCTTGAGAAGGATAGGTATGATCTCTGCTTTAAACGTCTGGTAGAACTCCCCTGGGAAGCCATCTGGTCCTGGACTCTTATTTGTTGGGAGATTTTTGATAACCGATTCAATTTCTTCACTGGTTATGGGTCTGTTCAAGCTTTCTATTTCCTCCTGATTGAGTTTTGGAAGAGTGTGGGTGTTTAGGAATTTGTGCCTTTCTTCCAGGTTGTCCAATTTGATGGCATATAATTTTTCATAGTATTCCCTGATAATTGTTTGTATCTCTGAGGGATTGGTTGTAATAATTCCATTTTCATTCATGATTTTATCTATTTGGGTCATCTCCCTTTTCTTTTTGAGAAGCCTGGCTAGAGGTTTGTCAATTTTGTTTATTTTTTCAAAAAACCAACTCTTGGTTTCGTTGATCTGCTCTACAGTTTTTTTAGATTCTATATTGTTTATTTCTGCTCTGATCTTTATTATTTCTCTTCTTCTGCTGGGTTTAGGCTGCCTTTGCTGTTCTGCTTCTATTTCCTTTAGGTGTGCTGTTAGATTTTGTATTTGGGATTTTTCTTGTTTCTTGAGATAGGCCTGGGTTGCAATGTATTTTCCTCTCAGGACTGCCTTCACTGCATCCCAAAGCGTTTGGATTGTTGTATTTTCATTTTCGTTTGTTTCCATATATTTTTTAATTTCTTCTCTAATTGCCTGGTTGACCCATTCATTCTTTAGTAGGGTGTTCTTTAACCTCCATGCTTTTGGAGGTTTTCCAGACTTTTTCCTGTGGTTGATTTCAAGCTTCATAGCATTGTGGTCTGAGAGTATGCATGGTATAATTTCAATTCTTGTATACTCATGAAGGGCTGTTTTGTGACCCAGTATATGATCTATCTTGGAGAATGTTCCATGTGCACTCGAGAAGAAAGTATATTCTGTTGCTTTGGGATGCAGAGTTCTGGGATCATACTTTTTAATGTTTTTTTTAATTTATTTTTTTAGAGAGAGTGTGTGAAGGGTAAGTGCAGAGAGAGAGGGAAAAAGAGAACCCTAAGCAGGCTACCTGCTGACTGCAGACAGCCCGAAGCAGGGCTTGAACTCACAAACTGCTAGATCATGACCTGAGCCAAAATTGGATCCTCAACTGACTGAGCCAACCAGCTGCCCCTCCAAAGGGATTCTATTCAAGCAGGACTTCATTAAGACAACCAGGAGGGAGTTTAAAAATACAAGATCAGGCAAACAAGGCCAAGAGTGAACAATGAACAATGGACTGGGGAGAGTTCTTTGCCCTCTTTTGCTCCGACTATACCCTCCACCAGAGTCACCTATGTGAACTCCACCCAACTCTTTTCTCTACCTAGCTGCACTTGTTCTGCACTCTGGGGCATAAAAACAAACATGTACTCACCTCCTTGGATATTTAGTGTATTCACCAGAAGCAAGGACGATGGCTTATTTGTCTCTATGATCCCCAGGGTCCAGCTCCATAGCTCACCAAGAATGTTCCCTCAAAATAACTTAGCTGTTTCACTTCTATCCTAGTCAGCTTGGAATACCATGACATAATGCCACAGACTGGGTGTCTTAAACAAGAGACTTTTTTGTCACAGTTCTAGAGACTGAGAATCCAAGATCAAGGTGTCAGCAGTTGGGTTTCTGGTGAAAACAATCTTCGTGTCTTGCAGATGTTGCCTTTTACCATGTCTTCATATGGCCTTCTTCTGGGTGTGCAAAGAGAAGTCTCTGGTAGCTCCTCCTCTTCTTATAAGGACACCAGTCCTATACAATTAGAGCCTATCCACATGACTTCACTTAACCTTAATTACCTCCTGAAGGGCACCATCTCCAAATATAGTCATATTTGGGTTAGGGCTTCAACATATTAATTTAGGGGGAACACAACTGAGTCCATAATAGATGTATCATGATTTTCATCGTCATCTTATTTATTCTTGTATTTCCAACACGATGGCCCCAACATGATGTAGAAGCTCCAATGAATATTCACTAAATAATCCCATTCCACAGCACCCACAAGCTTTGCAGTCAGTGTGACCAGCTATGTGCCATACAGGAGGAAAAAAAAAGCCACAGAGCTGTAAAAATGTAGGTTTCCTGAGTCTAGAAGGACGTGATTAATCATCCACTCATTCAAGCTAAAAATATTAATGGAAGATGCAAAAAAAGAAAATGAGATCTGTCAAAAGGAAGAAAAAAATGAATGTGCATGAATGGATCAATCAACTAATCAATCAAGGTGTGCTTTGTATGGGATTCGGAGGTAGCTGCTGTTTTCTATTTCTGCTGGCCCTATACCTTACAAGCTGAAACACTTGGTTTTGCTTCTGGATTGGTGCATCAGATACACCGTTTGGGGTTTATAAATCATGAAAACTGGCTCTTACTGTTAGAATCACAGAGTCTTTTCATGTAGATGAGAGTGTTTGCAAATAATCAGGATAATAGACATTAATTGTAATTAGACATTGATTGTAATGCCAATATTATGTACATACATTATAACACAAATACCATTTTTCACATGTAACTTCTAACTCATTCAGTCCCTGCAGGCAAAAAGATAAATGACTGCTCCTGGAGTTAACTGGAGTCAGTGACTCTTCTCTTTTATTAGTTTAAAAATTAATATCCTGTGAGAAGAAACTGTATGGTCTGGAAAAGGACTGTTTCAAGGCATGTCCTTTGGGATCAGATTAAATGCATTCAAATTCCCACAGTGCCACTCATTACCTTGGAGAAAATCTTTGCTATTCTAGTGTCTAGGCTTCTCATCTGAAAACCAGAGGCAGAATAATACCAGGGGTTAGATATAACAACATACGTGAACAGGCCCTTAGTTTTTCTTGCGTTTGAGAGCTGCAGTATCCTGTATCATCTACAAACCTTCACCCTTTCTTCCCAAAAGTTACCACCCACAGTGCTTTCTAGTCTTAAAAGAAAATAAAAACCATCAGAAATTCTTTTCACTCAACATTGGCAGTCTACAGTGAAAATTAAATTTTCAATGTGAATTTGGGAGGAGGCCAAGGTGGAGAAACAGCATAGAAGTTTTGTTTTTTGCATCTCTCATCCCTAAAATGCAGCCAGATCTACACTAAACCATCCTGCACACCTAGAAAACTGATTTGAGGATTAACACAACAATCTGCACAACCTAAATCACAGAACTCAGCAGATACACGGCGCAGAGAGGTGAACTGGAGAGAGAAATGGCAGAGGGCAGGGAGCTGTTTTTGCTTGTGGAGAGAGGACAGAGACAGGTTGGTGTATGGGAAAAACAACCCCCCCAAACGCAGCTGGAGAGAAAGTGTAAAAGTGGAAACAGCTGCAGGGACTGAACTAAAGAGGGAGAAAGGAGAGGGTTTAAATTCCATTATGACTCTATAGTCTGAAACTCCGCAGCTCGATACCTGGCAGTGCTCTGGTGGGAAGGGCGAATCCCCAGGAGCAGAGTGAAAACTGGGGGTTCTCGGGCCACAGGGGAGAGGCGGTTCCCCTGCTGGGAGAACAGTGGGTAGAGGCTGTGAGGCCTCCTACAGGCTCTCAGTGGACCCTGGAGAACAACCACATTCGCTGGTGCTGGAACAAGGCCGTGAAGGGTGAAGCCTGGCACCAGATGTGTATTGTGATTTTCCATAATCCCTGAAATGCTGCTGCTACATGATCGTGTGAACTTTTTCTGGGCAAGCGGTCCCCAGCCACAGTCTCTGGGCATTGGCACCAGCACTGTCCCACGAACGTTCCTGGGTGCAGCCGGCACCTGGCCATTGCTCAGCGAGACCTCCCCCAGAAGGTCTAAGCGGGTCAAAGCCTCAGTCCCTCAGAAGTGAGGGGTTGGGAAACACACCCCCATTTGAGATAAAACTCAGGGCAGAGGTGCCGCCTGGCAGCCTAACAGCTTGGTCACGGACACCGTAGAAGCGGGGAGTGGACAGAAGCTGGAGACAAAGGACAGGTGTGCTATTGCTTGTCTGGGAGTGCACAGAGTTCTGATACTAGAAATCAGATAGCTGGGTGACGACATTTTGACCTCTCCTGCGAACGCACACAAAAGCCTACACATGCCACAGCAATCTACCCCAGTAAGCTAAGAAGCTCCATCTAGTGGAGAACAGAGCCATTACATTAAACCCCGCCCAACTGGGCCAACAGCGCTCTTAGACAAACAAGTCTCTCAGCCTGCTTAGTTTACAAACTACAAAGCGTTTCATAGCTTGACTTCTATAGGAAGCCAGATGTAATTTCAATTGTACTTCATTCTGTTTGCTGGTCCTTTTATTCATTTTTTTTCTTTTTCTTATTCTTGAATACAGAAAGAGAAAAAATCTATTTTTTATTTAAAATATTTTTATTCAGATATTTTTAATATTAAAATAATTTTCTTTTTATTGAAACATTATTCTTTCATTTTTTTCTACTATTCTTTTTACTTTTGTGTAATTTTTTTAAATTCTATTTTACTTCCATTATTTCATTTTATTCTATTTTATTGTATTCATTTTTTCAAATTTTCAAATGATTTCTTTTTTCACTTTTTTTCTTTTTCTTATCTTTCCCTTTTTTCCCTAATCTATCAAGCTTCTTTCAACAACCAGACCAAGACATACCTGTAATCTAACAACCTTTATTTGATTTCTTTGTGTTGTTTTTAATTTTAATTTTTTTACCCTACTTCCTTCAAAATGACAAAACAAAGGAATTCACCCCAAAAGAAAGAACAGGAAGAAATGACAGCCAGGGACTTAATCAACACAGATATAAGCAATAATGTCTGCACCAGAATGTAGAATCATAATAATAAGAATACTAGCTGAGGTTGAAAATAGATTAGAATCCCTTCCTGCAGAGATAAAAGAAGTAAAAACCAGTCAGGATGAAATAAAAGATGGTATAACTGAGCTGCAATCTTGACATGGCAGCAAGTATGGATGAGGCAGAGAAGCAAATCAGCAATACAGAGGACAAACTTATGGAGAACAATGAAGCAGAAAAAAAAAGGGAAACTAAGGCAAAAGAGCACAAAAAAAAATTAGAGAAATCAGTGACTTATTAAAAAGTAATAACATCAGAATCGTAGGGGTCCCAGAAGATGAAGAGAGATAAAAAGGGGTAGATAATTTATGTTAGCAAATCATAGTGGAAAACTTTCCTAACCTGGGGAAAGACACGGACATCAAAATCCAGAAAGCACAGAGGATTCCCATTAGATTCAACAAAAACTGACCATCAACAAGGCATATCATAGTCAAATTCACAAAATACCCAGGCAAGGAAAGAATCATGAAAGCAACAAGGGAAAAAAAGTCCTTAACCTACAAGGGAAGACAGATCAGGTTCACAGTGGACCTATCCACAGAAACTTGGCAGGCCAGAAAGGAGTGGCAGGATATACTCAATGTGCTGAATCAGAAAAATATGCAGCCAAGAATTCTTTATCCAACAAGCTGTCATTCAAAATAGAAGGAGGCATAAAAAGTTTCCCAGACAAACAAAAATTAAAGGAGTTCATGATCATTAAACAAGCCCTGCAAGAAATTTTAAGGGGGACTCTCTGAGGGGAGAGAAGATGAAAAAGAAAAAGGAAAGAAAAGAAAAAGAAATAAAAGCAAAAAGACCAAAGTCAACAAAGACTAGAAAGGACCAGAGAACACTACCAGAAACTGCACCTCTACAGGTATCATAAGAGCAATAAATTCCTATCTTTCAGTACTCACTCTAAACGTCAAAGGTCTAAATGCTCCAATCAAAAGACATAGGATAACATAATGGATAAGAAAACAAGATTCATCTATATGCTGTTTACAAGAGACCCATTTTAGACCTAAAGATACATTCAGATTGAAAACAAGGGGATGGAGAACCATCATGCTAATGGTCACCAAAAGAAACCTGGAGCAGCCATACTTATATCAGAAAATCTAGACTTTAAAATAAAAACTGTAACAAGAGATGAAGAAGGGCATTATATCATAATTAAGGGGTCTATCCACAAATAAGACCTAACAATTGTAAACATTTATGCACCAAACGTGAAAGAACCCAAATATATAAATCAATTAATCACAAACATACATAAACTTATCGATAATAATACCATAATACTAGGGGACTTCAACACCCCCATTTAGAGCAATGGACAGACCATCTAAACAGAAAATCAACAAGGAAACAATGGCTTTGAATGGACTGAATGGACTTAATAGATATATCCAGAATATTTCATCCTAAAGCAGCAGAATACACATTCTTCTCCAGTGCACATGGAACATTCTCCAGAGTAGATCATATACAGGGACACAAATCAGGCCTCAATAAGCACAAAAAGATCAAGATCATACTGTGTTTATTTTCACACCACAATGCTATGAAACTTGAAATCAATCACAAGAAAAATTTGGAAAGATAAATACTTGGAGACTAAAAACCATCCTACTAAAGAACTAATGGGCTAAGCAAGAAGTTAAGGAGGAAATTAAAAAGTACATGGAAGCCATTGAAAATGATAACACCACAGCCCAAAACCTCTGGGACACAGCAAAGGTGGTCATAAGAAGAAAGTATATAGCAATCCAGCCCTTCCAAAAAAAGGAAGAAAGGTCTCAGATGCACAACCTAACCTTACCCTTAAAGAACTGGAAAAAGAACAGCAAAGAAAACTGAAAACCATCAGGATACAGGAAATAATAAAGATTAGAGCAGAAATCAATGATACTGAAACCAAAAAAAACAAAACAAAACAAAAAAAAAAACCAGTAGAACAGATCAATGAAACAATGAAACCAAGAGCTGGTTCTTTGAAAGAATTAACAAAATTGAGAAACCTCTAGCCAGTATCATCAAAATGAAAAAGGAAATGATCCAAATAAATAAAATCAAGAATAAAAGAGGAGAGATCACAATCAACACAGCAGAAATAAAAACAATAATAAGAGAATATTATGAGCAATTATATGCCAATAAAATGGGAAATCTGGAAGAAAAGGACAAATTCCTAGAAACATATAAACTACCAAAACTGAAGCAGCAAAAAATAGAAAATTTGAACAGATCCAAAACCAGGAAAGAAATTGAATTAGTAATCAACAATCTCCCAAAAGACAAGAGTCCAGGGCTGGATGGCTTTCCAGGGGAATTCTACCAAACATTTAAGGAAGAGTTAACACCTATTCTTTTGAAGCTGTTCCAAAAAATAGAAATGGAAAGAAAACTTCCAAACTCTTTCTACAAAGCCAGCATTACCTTGATTCCAAAACCAGACACAGACCTCACTAAAAAGGAGAAGTATAGACCAATTTCCCTGATGAACATGGATGCAAAAATCCTCAACAAGATAATTGCCAACCAGATCCAACAATACATTAAAAGAATTATTCACCATAACCAAGTGGGATTTATACCTGGGGTGCAGGGCTGGTTCAATATCCACAAAACAATCAATGTGATACATCACATCAATGAAACAAAGGACAAGAACCACATGATCCTCTTAATAGATGCAGAGAAAGCATGTGACAACATACAACATCCTTTCTTGAGAAAAGTCGTCAAGAAAGTAGGGATAGAAGGATCATGTCTCAAGATCATAAAAGCCATGTATGAAAGACCCACCACTAATATCATCCTCAATGGGGAAAAACTGAGAGGTTTCCCCCTAAGGTCAGGAACACAACAGGATATCCACTCTCACCACTGTTATTCAACATAGTATTGGAAGTCTTAGCCTCAGCATTCAGAAAACACAAAGGAATAAAAGTCATCCAAATCAGCCAGGAGTAGGTGAAACTTTTACTCTTTGCAGATGACATGATACTCTATATGGAAAACCCAAAAGATTCCACCAAAAAAACTGCTAAAACTGATTCATGAATTCAGCAAAGTCGCAAGATATAAAATCAATGCACAAAAAATCGGTTGCATTTCTATACACCAATAATGAAGTAACAGAAAGAGAAATCAAGGAATTGATCCCATTTACAACTGCACCAAAAAAACATAAAATACCTAGGAATAAACATAACCAAAAACGTGAAAAATCTATACACTGAAAACTAGAGAAAGCTTATGAAAGAAATTGAAAAAGGCACATATAAAAATGGAAAAATATTCAATTCCAGGCTCCTAGATTAGAAGAACAAACATTGTTGGGGCTCCTGGGTGGCTCAGTCAGTTGAGGACCTGACTTCAGCTCAGGTCATGATCTCGCAGTCCGTGAGTTCAGGCTCTGCGTTGGGCTCTGTGCTGACAGCTCAGAGCCTGGAGCCTGCTTCAAATTCTGGGTCTCCCTCTCTCTCTGCCCCTCCCCCACTCGTTCTCTTTCTCTCTGTCAAGAATAAATAAACATTTAAAAAAATTTTTTAAAAAGAAAAAACATTGTTAAAATGTCGATACTACACAAAGCCATCTACATATTCAATGCAATACTTATCAAAATAACACCAGAATTCTTCACAGAGCTAGAACAAACAATTCTAAAATTTGTATGGACCCAGAAAAGACCCTGAATAGCCAAAGCAATCTTGAAAAAGAAAACCAAAACAGGAGGCATCACACTCCCAGACTTCAAGACATATTAAAAAGCTGTAATCATCAAGTAGTATAATACTGCACAAAAACAGACACCCAGATCAATGGAACAGAATAGAGAACACAGAAATAGACCCACAAACGTATGGGCAACTAATCTTTGACAAAGCAGGGAAGAATATCCAATGGAATAAAGACAGCCTCTTCAGCAAATGGTGCTAGGAAAACTGGATAGCGACATGCAGAAGAATGAAAGTGGATCACTTTCTTACACCATACACAAAAATAAACTCAAAATGGATGAAAGACCTAAATGTAAGACAGGAAGCCATCAAAATCCTTGAGGAGAAAGCAGGCAAAAACCTCTTTGATCCTGGCCACAGCAACTTCTACTAAACACATCTCCAGAGGCAAGGGAAACAAAAGCAAAAATGAACTATTGAGACCTCATCAAAATAAAAAGCTTCTGCACAGCAAAGGAAATAATCAGCAAAACTAAAAGGCAACCAACAGAATGGGAGAAGATATTTGCAAACGACATATCAGATAAAGGGTTAGTATCTAAAATCTATAAAGAACTTATCAAAGTCAACACCCAAAAAACAAATAATCCAGTAAAGAAATGGGCAAAAGACATGAATAGACACTTCTCCAAACAAGACATCCAGATGACCAACCGACACATGAAAAAATGCTCAACATCACTCACCATCAGGGAAATACAAATCAAAACCACAATGAGATACCACCTCACACCTATCAGAATGCCTAACATTAACAACTCAGGCAACAAGAGATGTTGGTGAGGATGCAGAGAAAGAGAATCTCTTTTGCACTGCTTGTGAGAATGAAAACTGGTGCAGCCACTCTGGGAAACAGTACAGAGGTTCCTCAAAAAATTAAAAATAGAGCTGCCCTACGACCAGCAATTGCACTACTAGGTATTTACCCAAGGGATACAGGTGTGCTGTTTCAAAGGGGCATATACACCCTAATGTTTATAGCAGCACTATCGACAATAGCCAAAGTATGGAGAGAGCCCAAATGTCCATTGGTGGATGAATGGATAAAGAAGATGTGGTATATATATTCAATGGAGTATTACTCAACAATCAAGAAGAATGAAATCTTGCCATTTGCAACTACCTGGATGGAACTGGAGGGTATTATGCTAAGCAAAATTAGTCAGAGAAAGACAAATATCATATGGCTTCACTCACATGAGGAACTTAATAGACAAAACAGATGAACATAAGGGAAGGGAAGAAAAAATAATATAAAAACAGGGAAGGGGAGAAAACATAAAAGACTCTCAAATACAGAGAACAAACAGAGGGTTGCTGGAGGGGTTGTAGGAGGGGGTATGGTCTAAATGGTACGGGGCACTAAGGAATCTACTCCTGAAATCATTGTTGCACCATATGCTAACTTGGATGTAAATTACATAATAAATAAATTAAAAACATAAAAATAAAAAATAAAATAAATAAAAATAAAAAGCAAAATAAATAAATGTGAATTTGTATGGTGAGCCAAACATATTCCCAAACATGGAATGATGACTCAGACCATCACATTTCATTTACAGGGACCAGTACCTGACTCTGGCTTCCCTTAGAACAGGGCACATGATATTAAGGTCACTGACAACTGGTAAGGAAAGTCCTAGCAGTGGCACTCTGATGAAATAGGACTCAGAGAGATTATGCAAGTGAACCCAAGTCACACAGGTGTAAAATGGCAGAGCCAAGGTTGAACCTACATCAGTGTGAAGGCAAAGCCTGAGAGCTTACCTGTTATGCTGTAATATTTGCCTATCGAGTAAACATCACCCTGCCCTCAGGACCTTTGCTTTTTCAAATCAACCAATCAATCAACCTTAAAGATGTTCTACACAAGCTCAGGACAGAACGACAGGCTTCTATATCACCAGAAATACATGTAGCAAGAAGCTAAAGTCCAAGAAATTCAGCCAATATATAGGCTGCTGTTTTCTAAGATGTCAAACAGCTTACCTGGATGGAAATTTTCACTGGGGGTCCTCTCAGTTTTGAATCACATTGACCAAGCACTGGGTGTGCCAGCTCTGCAAACATAATAGCCAATATCTGGAGCAAGATGAAATAAATTATCCCCTCATCCAGATGTTTTGATGTTCATTAATATGACATCTTATTAAGAATGTGTTATGTGCTGGGTATCTGGTAGGAGACTGGCTCATTTTTCTTATTTTCCAGATGTGTTGTACAATAAGAATGGAAACATGGTCTCACTCCTAGAAATCAAATGAGTGGAGAAAAATGACAGATTATAAAACAAGCATCTCTGACTAATTTGCAATGAATTAGCAGGATTTATTACTAATAACAACATAATGGGCTGGCATACATTCATGGAGAACTAATGGCATGTCAAGCAATATAACGAATGTTTTATGCATATTATTGTCACATTTAATCCCTGCACTATTTTCATTGGAGACACAAGGATTTGGAGACTTAGAGAGGCTGTAAAGTGGAAGTGGTCAAGTTAGATTCAAAGTGTGACTGTCTGACTCCAGAGCCCTAACTCAACTGTCACTTCAGTGACTTTGTTATGTCTTTGCTACATAGAGTGTGGTTCATGGACCATCAGCAACTGACTTCTGGAAGTTTGTTAGAAATGTGGGATGTCAGCTTCCCTCCCCAGATATAATGAATGCACGCCTACACTTTACCAGGATCCTCAGGAGACCATGTGCTAACTTCTAGATGTCCTTCAAAGACCACTTGCTTCATATCACCTGAGTGCTTGTGGCAAAAAAAGCACCTACCCTCCATTCCAGGTTCATTGAACAAGATTCTCTGAGGGTGGCACCCAGGAATCTGTACTTTTATGAGTTCTTCAGTTTGTTTTGATGGCACAATGACATCTGATAACCAATGCTGTGTTATATTTCTTCTTTTCAAGGTCTAGCTGTGGGGTTCTATTCTTTCTTCTGGAAATGGAAGATGTATCCCAAAAATGGAAGAACTGTAAAAAAGAAAATTGGTCCAATTGAGGGCTCTTAGGAAGACATTCACTTGTTGCTGATTTGTAATCCTGGGGAAGCTTGAACCATCCTATCAAAGCCAACTCATCAAGTCCATCCAATTCAGCAACATATGCTGAGTCGGTGTACTCAGCATTAGGAGCAAAGAACAAGGGTGAGTTTTTAACTAGGAGGATGATAAAAAGACACAAACAAACATGATCTAAAACACAGGAGCTCGTTGACATAAGAGATGCACACTATCCAAATCAGGTCTGCCTAACTGGAAACCCCAACACCTCTGTCAGCCAGTTAGCCCCATATGGAACCAGGGAAATAGACTGGCCATGACCTCAGCCCCTCTTCTTGGTGCTGTCTGAAGTTAGGCTGGTACACAAAAACCTCTAGGCCTCCCTGAGCCTAGACAGACATTTGTACATCAGCATACATTTGCACACCAACCATGTTGCCCTAATGTATTCACTTGGGTTTTGGCTTTGCTTCTCCTGTTTAGCTGTCAAATAATCTATTTAGATTAAAGCTTCTGCTCTGTCAGGGCACACACCCATGGCTGATGTCCACCAATCTCCCTTTTAGCTCCCTGAAGTGAGCTAGCATCTGGATTTTAAGCATTCATTCATTTCACATGCAAGTGCCCAGGATTAAGATACTATGGAGATACAAGACTGATTCTGTATTCTACACCTGGAAATTTGACTTAGAGTCTAACAGTGCAGGACATTAGCCATTAAATACTTACAGAGATCGATGCAATGGAGGTGAGGTTTGGAGTCCTGTAAAAGTTAACAGAGGACCAAAAACTCAACCAGGGTCCACACAGAAGGCTTTCCTGAGGAAGTGACATTCAATGGAGACCGGAAGATCCAGAGATGAGACTGATTACCTGGACCCCTACCATCCCTTATGGATCAAGAAGACTTACACCTGAAAGTCTACTGTTCTACAATGGCCTTCAATCTGCATTTAATATGTACTCAATCTGCATTTAATACGTACCAGTGTATGGGGCGCCTGGGTGGCTCAGTCGGTTAAGAGTCCGACTTCAGCCCAGGTCATGATCTCACGGTTCGTGAGTTCGAGTCCTGTGTCGGGCTCTGTGCTGACAGCTGAGAACCTGGAGCCTGCTTTGGATTCCATTTCTCTCTCTCCCTCTCTCTCGCTTTCTCTCTCTCTCTCTCTCTCTCTCTCTCTCTCTCTCTCTGCCCCTCCCCTGCTCATGCTCTGTCTCTCTCTCTCTCTCTCAAAAAAAAAAAAAATATACACACACACACACACACACACACACACACACTGGTGTGAACAAATGGGGTTTTGTGCTTTGTTACAGATTGAGTCTATGTTGAAGCCCTAATCTCCCATGTGACTATATTTGGAGATGAAGCCTCTGAAGAAGTAATGAAGGGTAAACCAGGTTATAAGGATGGGGCCCTGATCCAATAGGATTGGTGTCCTTTTAGAAACACCTGAGAGATCCCTCTCACTCTATGACATGTAAGGGCACAGCAAGAAGGGTGCTGTCTGCAAGCCAGGAAGAAGGTTCTCCCCAGAAACCAAACCCTGTTGTAAACTTGATCTTAGACTTCCAGCCTCCAGAACTGTGAGAAAATAAATGTCTGCTGTGTAAGTCACCCAGTCCATAGGTTTCATTATGTCAGCCTGAGCAGACTAATACATGCTGTATTTTGATATGCATCTGTTAAAGCCACTTCTTTACCCACTTATCATTACTTAGAATTACAAGAGAAAAATTAGACCCAGGGTCTTGAGGATTTATTTTCTCTCCTTTTTTCCTGATCAGCAATAATGTCTGTGTGATATTTGTAACAGTGGGCTAAATTAAAATAAGATCGGTAAGTTAATTTTATAGTTTAGGCGAATAAAATCGATTTTCTATCATAAATATATTTCTTAATTTTAAGTAAACAAGGTATCCAATAAATTTACACATTTAAATGGTTAGAATGATAATTTAGGGTTTGCTTATTCACATTAACTGTTTAAAATTATGGAAAAATATTGTTTTTAACATAAGAAAATGAGTATTCTTCAAGTTTTGCCACACCTCCTTTTTTTTATAGTATTTAGGGAGGAATATTCTCCAACATTTTTCTTATTTTTTGTGAGAAAGGCAAAGGTTAGCCCAGCATCTTTTGGATTTCACAAAGGTTTTTGATTTGTTTTTTCACAATTATAATTCACATTTTAACAACTATGGCTGATCTAAGAAATGAAAGCCTTTAATTTCTTATTTCCATTAATTTCCTTAATTACTGTGCTCTACCCTTACAAGTATATAAGCAATGAGGTAAGTAAGCATCCTAATTCCTATTCAGTATAGGGAAACGTGGTGCAGGGAGGGGACGTGAAAATAACGCCAATGTCACAAAGTCAGAAAATGGAAGTCAGCTTCCAAATTCAGGACTGTTTGACTCTCATCTACTGCCTTCTACACTTAACCACTTAATTCCTCATCTATACTTCCTTCTCTTCTGATTAGAGCTCTCTTCTCCACCACCTTCCCAACCCAATCCCCTCAGTAGCTACGCTGTCCAGAGGACCCTTCACCATCCATCCTCCCCCATCTTGTCTATTCTAGCACACACTGGCTCCCTCTCTCCACCTCACGTCTCACACCCACACCAGAGTGTCAGGAAATGAAGCACCACTGGAATCCAAAATGTGGAAAAACCAACCCCCTACCACTGGTATCTATAGAATGTTAGAGAGAGGCAGCACTTGACCTTGAAGTTTTGGGGAGGAACCAAGTTGTAGAGACATGTAAACATTACGAACAAAAGTAGAGAGTAGGGAAGTTATAAAATGTATGAAATATATCCCATATCAGAGTTCTATTTTGAGAAAGAACAGAGTGCATGCATTGGACATGTCTATCACCCAGACAGGTTGTCTAAGTGAGCTGTAGAGAATACTAGGCACAGGTTGGTAGAGGCTTGCTTGTGTCTCCCCAGCATCTCTCTCTGCTGCTAGTAACAGATGCCAGCACATCCATGTGACCCAAATGAGGCCAATTCTAGTATCGCCCCCTGGCAACAGTGATTGGTCCAAGGTGGAGGGCAGAGCACTTGACTCTAGCTGGACTGATCAGATTCTCTATTCTGGGAATCTGAGTATTCTTCAGACACACAGTCACCAAGAGTAGTTGAACTTGAGTCACGCTCTGACAGTTTTCTAAAAAGCAGGTCATGCACTTTGGCCTCTGAGACCTCTGGGGCATCTCTGTGTCCTATTATTCCCAAGACTTGGTTACCTGTCTCTTCCTTTGGTTTACTGAGCTACTCCATTTGCTGGAGTCAGATTCTATTGCTTTAACACAGACTAAGGAGTTTGTACTTCATTAAGTAGGAAACTCAGAGTCATTAAAGGATTTTAAAAATAGGGGGATTATTATCAGGCATGCAGAAATAATCCACAGGGATAGACAGAAACAGCCTAAGAATGCCATTTACTGATATGCTCATCAATGATTATTCAGAGCCAGAGTTACATTCCTTGTACTGGAAACAATGGGACTGATGATGGGTTTAAAATATCAACAAAGAAATCAGAGAACTCAAAGTAAGGAGTCCCATAAAGCAAGGTAAATTACATTCCAGACAGTCAGAAGCACATTCTTCTTTAATCTTGATCATTCCAGATTTGAAAACTGATTTTCAGAATCACAGAATATTCAGGGGACATGTGACATTCCATTACTTGGTCTCAGGAAATTGTGTGTGTGTGTGTGTGTGTGTGTGTGTGTGTGTGTGTGTTTTAAGTGTGTAGATATTATTACATTTCCCCCAACCACCCCCCCAAAAATCCAGCCATGTCCAAAACCTAAAAAGTCCTAAAATTCAATAGTATTCCTGATGAGACACCATGCTCTTTTTTTAATTAATTTTTTAATGTTTCTTTATTTTGAGAGAGAGAGAGCATGAGTGGGAAAGGGGCAGAGAGAGAGAGAGAGGGAGAGAGAATCCCAAGCAGACTCCACACTGTCAGCACAGAGCCTGATGGCAGGGCTTGATCTCACAAACGGCGAGATCATGACCTGAGCCAAAATCAAGAGTTGGACATTCAACTGACTGAGTCACCCAGGAGCCATGAGAAGCCTTGCTCTTAACCTTCCTCACTTCCCACCTTTCAAGAAACTGTGCTTGGATGATATGAGCTCAGCCAAAGGCCAGTGGACTCAGATTTTCCTTGGGATAGGGAGGAAGAAATAAGAGCATCCAATGATTATGTCCCAATTTAGGTAACTTTGGGCTTCATTTTGTTTCACGATTTGATGCTCAGAAATGAGAGCAGAGAGTCATGGGTATCACTGACCTGCCTCCACATGCAAAATGAGTCTGTCAATTCACACAGTTTGGAAGGTCGTCCATTCCAGCATCAAATTCCACATCCTCTAACAGGAACTGTTAGAATGTCCACACTCTTGCTTTGTTCTCCCATTTCTGTCCTCCCTGCTTCTCAGCAGACCATACAGGGTATTATAACATGTATGAGTCTGGATGTATATGCTTGTGTGCATTAGGAACAGTCATTTTAATTCTTTAGTCACATATCATAACAATATCATCAAGGACTAGAAAATCTGAAGACTTTACCTGTGTACAGAATTTTATAATTTGCTAAAACTTGTTACATTATTCCATCAATTATATTAAAAGGCAGAGTTTCTCAACCTCATCACAGCTGACATTTAGGTCTAGAAACTTTTTTGTGGTAGGGGACTGTCCTGTGAACTGTGGGACGTTTAGCAGCACCCTTGGCCTCTGACCATTACCTACCAGTAGCATCCAGCCCAGTTGTGGCAATCACAAGCATCTCCAGACATTTTGGGGGCAAAATTGTCCCTGGTAAAAATTGCTGCTATAAGGTATTGCCTCATTTCTTCTAGATGCCCCTTACTCCATCCTCTATATCTGCCTCATTGGCAAAGTCCTACTCATCTTTTCATGGTTAGTTGATACATGGCCTCCTCCTGAAAGTCCTCCCTGGCCTCCCAGAACCAGTTAGGGGCCCTTCCCTGGCTTTCTTCAATCCCCCTAGTCACCTTAATTTGCAACTGTTATACTTAAATTTTTTTTTTACATTTATTTATTTTTGAGAGACAGAGAGAGTCAGAGCACAAGTGGGGGAGGGGCAGAGAGAGAAGGAGACACAGAATCTGAAGCAGGCTCTAGGCTCCAAGAGCTGTCAGCACAGAGCCCAACACGGGGCTCGAACCCACAAACCATGAGATCATGACCTGAGCCAAAGTCAGACGTTTAACCAACTGAGCCACCCAGGCGCCCCAGCAACTATTATACTTTATGACAAGTGCCTGGTAATGTCTGCTCCCCCATCGACTGTGAGTCCCGCTTATTGTTCATGCCCAAATTGCATGGCAGGGTGAATTATATCTGGTAGATATCCAAAAACTCCTTGGGAACAAAGAAAATAGGGCAGGTAATATTAGCACCACTTTGCTCATGAAGAGACTGAGGTTAAGGTAGTCAACTGACTTCCTTATCCACGGTCATAAAGCTTCTTAAATAGTTCAGCTGCTTTTACTTCCCAAATGTCTCTGGATTCCAAATATTTGCCTCCATCCTCATGGAAATCTCCCAAGTCAAAGTCGTCATTTCTCACCTGGGCTTCTTACAATCCTAGTGGTATCCCCTCCAGGACGTATCATCTGTTCTGTACATGCCAGCCTTGTGGTCTTGCAGATGCTTACCTCTAAGATCATAGCTCAACCCTGCTAGGGAAGCCCCTGCCCACCTCTACACCCATATCTACCTCCCCCTACCACGCCTACCCCCTCCCTGGATTTCCCTCTATTCCAAATATGGGCAACTTCCTTCCACAGCAGGGCCCTGACATACACTTCCCCCTCTCCTGGAATGTTCTATTCCTTATTTTCACCTAACAAACTTTTCTATTCCTGATACTCTTAGTTCTAAAGTCACTTTTCCTTCTTCAGCACTCTACAGCATGAATTAGATCAAGTACCCCTGGTGTAGGCTCTCATGCCCCAATACCTTTCTCTCATAGCACTTATTATTTATGACTGTTTGTGTTGAATGTCTCTGCCCCTGGTAAGAATTGCCGCTATAAGGTATCACCTTACCTCTGCTATATAAGTTCTACGATAATGGGCCCATGTTTATTTTGCCCACTGTTGTTATGCCACTACATTGCACAGCAGCCTGGCACATAGTAGGCACTTGATGCACATTTATGGAAGGAAGAAAGGGAGGAGATAGGAAGGAAGAAGACAGAAAGAGTAGAAAGAAGGTAGCAAAAGGGGAAGGAAGAAATGGGAAGAGGGAAGATTCAGAGGAAGGGAGGGAGGAAGATAGAAGCATGAAAAGAAATATGTAATACACAGAATTATCACTGCTAGCTTATACACTGTGGCATTCTTAAAGAAAAAGCCCTTTTCATCTCCACTTTGACAAGAATGCTCAGACCATCTTAAACCATCCACTCATCTAATGTATCATGTAAGCAATTGTTTGGAATCTGCTACACAAAAAGAGAATCAGAAATCAATAGAGCTCGTGACCTTTAAAGGAAATGACATTTTTTGCAGGATACACTGGTGGCACATGGCGAATGTGACAATTTTCAGGCAGCATGTTGTGCCTCTAGAAATATATTACAGATTTTCTGTCTGTACACCCACCTTTACCTAAGCTGTGGTTGGATTTTCTCCACATGGGAACACTGAGGTCATCAGCCTCCCCTCCTCCTGCAGACAGAGTCTTTGCATATGGAGCAGCCCTTTGGGAGGTTGGCATTGGTGTGGGAGAGGGTGAGGGCAGTGGGAAAAGGGAAACTGAAGTGGTAAAGGATGGAAGCTAATGGAGAAGAACAGAGACAGCAAGGGGGTGCCATCTTTCACCCCTTCCCTTCCCCCCTCTCCTATTTTCTCTGATCAAAGATGGGGAGAAGTGAGAACACTGGCTCCTCCCAAAGCTATAAGATAAATCTGGTTCTTATCAAAATGGGTGCTTTAGGGCAGGCCTGATATTCTTCACTTAAGTCCCCCTGCACTTCTATTCCGCCTTTCATCCAGGGAGGCCCAACCTCCAACCCCTAAAATGTTCCAGATTTCATAAGTCCCAACCACTTGTGATGGTTGATTTCATGTGTCATCTTGGCTGGTCCACTGGTACCCAGTTTCAGGTCAAACATCAGTCTAGGTATTGTGAAGAATTTTTTTTTTGTTCGTAAAACACTGAAATCAGTAGACTCTAAGTAAAGCAGTCACCTTTTACAATTTAAGTGGGCCTCATCCAATCAGTTAAAGGCCTGAACAGTAAAGGCAGATTCCACAAGAATAGAGGAATCCTGCCTTATAGACTGCCATTGGACTCAAGGGGCAATATCAACTCTTCCATGGGCTGCCTGCTGGCCTGGACTGCAAATATGGGGCTGAGCCTCCAAAAATCATGTAAGCTAATTCCTTAAAATAAACCTCCATTTCCTAATCTCAGTATGTCCCTTCCTGCCCCGTCTCACTGTACACACACACACACATACACACACTCATATACACACATACATCCTATTGGCTCCGTTTCTCTGGAGAACCCTGACTAATATGCGACTCTTCCTCCTCCTAATCACAATGCACAACTCTGGGTCTGACCGCCCAGGCTTGCTGGGACAATCTGATTAATGATTTCTGGCTGCAGCATTATTAGATATGAACACAGTGAGAAATTACCCCTCTGGGTGAACACTCACTGTAGCTAAGGCCCACAGGTGTATCCAAACACTGATTTTTATCTCACATCCTCCCAGACAAGCAAAGAGAAGAACCATCTGTATGTCCCTTTTTACAAATGAGGAAAGTAAGGCCCGGGGAGGTCAATTGGGATGCCCAAATTCACATGTCTACTGTCAATTAGAACTCAAACCTGGGTTTGTCTTCCATTCTGGCCTCTTTCTGGAGTTGTACTGGTCTGCCCAGAGCCAAGCTCCTGACATTACAGAATCTAATGGTGGGACCCTGAGACACAGTGTCAGGCAGAGGGAAAAGCTGAAACATGTGGCAAAAGAACTTGGATTTGGATTAAGTCAGACCTGCATCCTAACTGTGCTAACTCCCTGGGGGATCTTGCACAGTCATTTCACTCCTCTTGGCCTCGGTTTACCCAACTGTGAAATGAGAGGGCTGGACTAACGATGAGTAATTTCTGGGAAGGATCTCTCTCTTTGTGCAGCTTCCAAAGTGCCATGATTGGAGAGTAATGGCCAAGTAACAAGAATAAACTAACACAAGGAAGGAACAAAGGTTTCTGGTGTGTGTATATGTGTGCGTGTGTCTGTGTATGTTTGTGTGTGTGTGTGTGTTGTTATCACTTTTCTCTGCTGCCAGGGTCTGTTTTGAGTTTTTCCACCCTTGACACCCGTGTCTGACACATCTCTCCAGCTCATAATGAGCTTTCATTCAAGTCACTGATCAATAGCAGGAACCAGCAGGTCTGTGTCTCCTGCTTGTTTTCTCTATCTTCAATCTGCCAAGACAGATTAGGCTATTTCCAAGGTCACTCAATATTCAGGGAGAGAATGGAAAGATATCTGTTGGGCTGTTCATAGAACAAGGCTGCAAACAGACAAGCTGAGAGCTCAACTGTGTGTTCCATGACAGATTCGATTTACATCAAGGTCAAAGAGGGTACGTTTTCTTGCTGAACCCTTCCCGAGTCAGAGCTGCTGGCTAGTCCATCAGCTACCAAGTCAGGGTCCTCCCTAATGGAACACTGACTTATAAACACAGAGCCAGCCTCACCAGTCAAGAGGTGCGGTGTAATCTTGTGATTCGAGGTGTCCCTTGCTATGCAATCTGCTTTATCAGTCTGTTGAAACATTCATCACTGGACTTCAGTGCAGGATACAGCACAGAGCCTCTTTCCTTACCAATCCTGACATTTTTGTTGCAATAGCTAAGTCTAATCCTTTGACAAGTACTTCTATTCACCCAATCATGGCAATGCAGTCAGTACTTGTAGAGAAAGCATCTGTTCAGCCTCCACCTTTGAAGACATGCATAGAAGTTTCCTGGTTCAGGAAAACAACACAATAAGAATGGCATTACCCTATTCCCCCAATTATTTGGGAGGAAACTGGGAAAATAAAACATAGAATATCTCAAGTAAAAAAAGGTTTCCAATTTTAAACCTGTAAGTGATCGTTCAAAAACTGTAAAGATAAAACCCAGGCTACAACATACAGACTTGGGGGGGCCTGCCTCAACTCTTGTTCTGTTTTGAATTGTGTCTCCACAAAAAGTCTTATGTTGAGGTCCTAAGCCCTAGAACCTCAAAATGTAACTGTATTTGGAGTTTAAAGTATACCTTTAATGAGGTAATTAAATTAAAATGAGATCATCAGGGTGAGCTCTAATCTAACATGACTGGTGATTTTAAACAAAGAGAAAATCTGGACACAATCACATACAGAAGGAAGATGGTGTGCAGACACAGGGGAAGATGGCCATCTACATACCAAGGAGAGAGGCCTGGAACAGATTCTTCTCTCAAGGCCCTCAGAAGGAACCAACTCTGCTGTCACATTAGTCTCAGATTTCTAGCTTCCATAACTGTGAGAAAATGACTTTCTGTTGTGGAAGCCCCCCAACCTGTGGTACTTTGTTATAGTGGCCCTAGCAAACTCATAAAACTCTCTCTGAAGACGGTGCAACATTTGTGAATACCTGAGGCATAGATTCAGATGCAGGGGTCTCTCTCTTAAGAGGTTTAAAATGCCAATAAAATAGTGTTTCAAAGGGGATCCTTTCTAGAGGAAAAACATGTAAATATAATATGTATATATGAGAGAAGAGAAAGAGAGAGAGAGATGCACTTTCTGCTAATCCTTTATTTGCTATGATACTTTGAAGTTGTCTAATCTGGCTATGTGAATCACAGTACTACTAAGGAGCAGTCCTTGGTGTTATTAAGGATTTAATTCAATCATTCTATAAATATTTATTTGATATTTCCTATATTCCAGTCACTGTACTAGGAACTGGGGTTACAAGTGTGAACAAAATCCCTACTCTAATTGAGCTTATGTTCTAGGAGGGGAGATAGGTGAATAAGAAGTCATACCTAAGGAGTTGGTTAGGCAGTGATACAAGCTATGGAAAAAAATAAATCAGGGAAAAGGAATGAATTGTTGAGAGCTTTCATTTTAGACAGAATGGATGGGGCATGCTGATTGGTGACCCAGTGTCTCTCTGCTCTATCCCAGTCCTTCCAAGGTCAGTTCTGTAAAGCAGGGGGCTGGAAGCCTGTGAATTATATTCCTAAGATTCCCTTGCAGCTGGCACCAGCTAGGTTCTGCCAATACTCCTTCTGCCAGTAGGAATCACTGATGAGAGACTGGAAGGCAGAAGGAAGGGAGAAGCAACGTTCTTTCCGCTTCTGGTGGTGCTTTAAGCAACTTTAGCTGCCATGGTGGAGTGGGCGGGTAAGGGGGGCTCTTGAGTTCCTGATCAGACAGACTGACACCAAGAGCAGTAACCCTGCAGCAGTTAATGGCTCTGCCATTGGCAGTGGTAACACCAGAAGCAGGTCTCTTCTAGCTCCCAAGCACCAATGGAAGTAAAGACTGGTCTTGCTGCAAAGCAGTGGCAGTGTTGGACCCAGAAGCATCTGTCTCTGTGGCACATGTGCAGCCTCTGGGTTACACCATTTCTCCTTTTCTTTTCCAGCCCCCCTGCTGTCATGAATCTGTATGGGCCCACCTATTCCTTCTGCCCCACCAGGCTTTCAATTTGTAATCAATCCCCCTCTATTACATTCTCTGAAAACAAACAAACAAACAAACAAACAAAAAACAATTGTTCCTGTGTTTCTAATTAGACAATGACCAGGACAGAAGGTCTCACTAAGAAAGTGGCATTTGGGTTAAGGATATAAAGAAAACAGAGTGAGGCTTGGGAATATCTGGGGTAGAAGCATTCCAGGCAGAGGGAAGTGTGAGTTCCAAGGTCCCAACTGGGAACATATCTGTTATTTTCAGGGAACACTAAGGAGGCCATAGGAGATGGAGGAGAGTGATGAAGGGAGAGAAAAGCAGAAAATGAGATTAGAAAATGAGCCTCAGATCATGAGGCTACTGAGATGATGCTATTACCCTAAACAAAAAAATTCAAGATCCCCTATTAAATGTATAGAGAGAGAATGACAAAGCTGGAAGTCATCATAATTTTGAAGGGATATTGGAACCCAGTGTATGCCTGTTCCAACATTATAAAAATGGAAAAACCATGGGAACTGTGATTTAAAACAGGCTCCTTGAAGACTATAGCCCACAGGCCAAATCCAGCCCACTACCAAATCCAGCTTTTGTAAATAAAGTTTTAGTGGCACACAGCCACACCCATTCACGTACACATTGTATATGGTGGCATTTGCATCATGATGGTAGACATGAGTACTTGCAACAGAGACTATCTGGACCACAAAGCCTAAGATATTTACTCTTTCCTTTGTAGAAAAAGTTTGCCAACCCTGATGTAGAGAGTTAGTCATTTCAGTGATAAAGAACTGATTTCAGAATAGGAAAATAACCATATATGGTTAGTAAAAAAAATTTTACCTACATAATGTAGAGTCTTGGTATAAAGTTAGCAGAAGGATCATAAAATAAAAACTTTCAAGCATCGCATCACAAAACCTTCACCTACTTTTTCTTTCACCTATTTTTTTAAAAAAAAGGTAGAATCAGACCAATAAATACAGAGAACAGATAGTTGCCAGTGGAGAGGGGGCTGGAGGGTGGGCAAAGTGGGAGACACAGGATTCGAACTACGGAATAAATAAATCACAAGGATCAAAGACACAGCATAGGGAATATAGTCAGCGCTACTGTAATTGCTTTGCATGGTGATAGATGGTAGCTACACTTTGATAAACGTAGCATAACGTATAGAGTTGTCAATTTACTATGTTACTTGAAACTAATGTAACATTGTGTGTCAACTATACTCAAATAAATTAAAATTTTTTCACCTAAAAGCAGTCTGCATATCGTCAGGAAAGTATCAGTGAGTCGTAGGCAGGGAATGAGGCAATGCAGGGAGGCAATGAAGTCAGCCATTTGCATGATCTCTTGAGCAAGATGATACCTGCTTAATCAGAACGGAACAAACAAAAGCCAATAGGTGTCCAAAAGAGTGGTGGAAATTCAGCAATGCTGGACGAAAGAAAGCTTCACATGGTTGGAAATCCCATCCTAATATTAAATCCTAGGACAGGGAAAGGGAGAAATGCATCTGTAGTTCTCATTCTACACCTCCGACCCACATCTTCCCAAAATGAGCACCCTCCATCCACTTCATCTTTCCTTCCTTTTGCCTAGGTCATATCCCACGCTGAGCACTGAGGGAGAATAGTAAAATTTGTCTTTGCATATGGAAATTTAGCTCCTCATTTTCTTGAAATGTACAGAAGCAGAAACTAATATTTGCATTTCATAGTCTCCAGATTCCCACAGACCTTGATGAGCCAAGAGGCAGTTAACACAAGCATTCCTGGGTAAACTCAGTTTTCTATTGGCAAATAAATCTTTTTATATTAAGGTGAAACAATAATAATCATTTTAAACAATCATGTGGGGTGTGATTACAAAATAGCTCATTTGGAAAGAACATTATCAGCTTATGAGATCCTTGGAGATTCTAAGACGGAAGGTGCTACGGATAAAACCAACTGTTATGGGGCTTTGTTATTTCCACAGCACAAGGAGGCAAAATTCACATTTTAACACTGTAATAAGAAAACAATGCAAAGTCTGATTAAGTAAAAAGTGAGAGCACTTGTTACAGCCAAACTCAATGTCTCTCACATGCTTGCTGGCATTGAGGATGAATCATGGGAGAGGTTTCTAAACTCCCGGGGCTCCTCAGGTACCATTCAGTTTTGTGCACTCACATTCTGAGCACGCTCCCTTTGATGGCTGGGTAATAGCAAAGGTTCGCTAGCAAATGCAAACAATTACATTTTGCAGTATTCCATTCTCTTGCTATTTACCCAAGGTTTCTGGAAAGCAGAATTCCATCTGGCCTAGTCTCAGTCATGCTGAGCTCATTTCAATGGTGAATTTTCCAGAACACTATAACCGCCCTGACTTGGGTTTATTGGTAAAATGTCAAGACTTGAGTTACTCAACATGCAGAAGAGTCAGGAGCATTGAGTAGTATTGCCAATGTATGGCGGAATTGTTACTGAGTACATAGTAAGTCCTGGAATAATAAAGAACTAGCATTCATTCATTCAACAAACAGAAAGTGAACCCCTTCCTTGTACCAGATGCTGTTCTAGGTGCCGGAGATAAAATTATGAGATCACAGTTGGGATTTTTCCTCCTTGGAACTTCATATCCAACAGAAATGGGAAAGATAGGTCAATGGTTTTATGAAAAGATGTGCCCAAAACCACTTCCTTGTGAATATGGCAACCAGCCCCATTAACCTTATTTACACAAAGACAAATATTATTTAACCTTCTTTCATAACAAAATTATAGGCAATTTTGAGCAAAGTCGTCCAAATCATGAATTTTTGACATCTGAACCAATGCAACTTAACTCCTCCTTGCACTGATAAAGGCAATATCTACTTTCTGAACTATCTGAACATTTTTCACCCTTGTGGGTTTTTTTTTTTTTTTTTTTGCTACTGCCACGCACATCAGGCTTGCTTCTATGCAAAACAGAAATTGCAGATGCTTGGATAATACATTCCCTTCCTCATCAGCCTTTCCCATCTTTATGCTGTTACCTTCTATTCCCTTATTAGCCTATTACAACATGGCTTCTGCCTCCATCTTGCCTGTTGACTATTGACAACTTTATTAATAACTTCCCTGTTGCTTAAGTCCAACAGACACATGTCATTCCTCAGCTTCCTGATCTTCTCAGCTGCATTCAATAGAGCTGACCGCTCTGTCCTACCCTTGTCTTCTGGGGCACTGCATTCACGTAGTTCTCCTCTCACCATCTTGACATCCCTTGCCCACTGATCCTCCTTTAAATGTTGACATTCCCCAAGGATGTCTCTACAACCTTTCCTCCTGGCTTCATACTTTGTCTTCTAGCTTCCATTGCCATCTTTGTGCTAATGACTTGAAAGTTTGTGTCCAGCTCATGCCTCTCCTCTGAGATGAAGAACAAATGCTCAATTGTCTACTTAACATTTCCCCATATACCACCACTACCTCAAAATCACATATCTAAAAACTAAATTCATGATCCAATTCCTTAACTCATTTTTCTCCAAAGTCCTCTGTCTCCATGAATTGCACCACCAAATTTTACAAACTAGAAATTTCAAAGTTGATATTCCTCCTTCCTTACCCACCACATCCCAATCAATCAAGAATTATTGATTCTACTCCCTAAATATCTCTAGAACCCATCCAAAGTGTGTGGCATATCCGCTAACACCTCACTCGTTAAAGCTAGTCACATGGCCAAGCCCCGAGTAAAGGAACAGGACTGTCATTCCTCCACTGCAAATCTATAGGGGAAAAGGCATGGGTATATAAATGGTTGAAAAACTGAGGCTAAGGAGGGGTGGCTGGGTGGGTGAGGTCGGTTAAGCATCCTACTCTTGATTTTAGCTCAGGTCATGATCTCATGGTTGGTAGATGGAGCTCTGCATCAAGCTCTGAATTGACAGTGCAGAACCTGCTTGGGATTCTCTCAGGAAAGGAAAGGGAAAGGGAAAGGAAAGGAAAAGGAAAAGGAAAAGGAAAAGGAAAAGGAAAAGGAAAAGAGGAAAAGAGGAAAACTGAGGCTAAGGATGCAATCTACTCCCCCACACTGACATGACATCCACTTGAACACAATCCTAGTATCCCATACACAGCACAGCTTGGAAACACACTAGCAGCCCCTCTCCCTTTATTCTCTTTGGACCTTTAACCAGTTCTGCTTCCTGTCTGGTCTCATATTCATGAAAACCTTCATACAACATGGCTCATGATGACTGTTAGATGACAAAGACTAAAAAGACAATAATCAATGTTCTGTTCTTTTCTAAGGGGAGGGCTGTCTCTAGGCAAAGAAGAATTTATTTTAATCCTTTTAAAAAATGTTTATTTTTGAGAGAGAAAGAGGAATGTATTTTAAAGGCAAACAAATAATAGGAGGGTTGTGTGCCATCTTGGTGTTATCTGGGCCCTTGCTGTGCAAAGTGTGATTCATGGACAAACGGATGGGGCATCACCCACGGACTTGTTACAAATGCGGAATCTTAGGCTCTGTCCAAACCTACTTCGTGAAAATTTGCCTTTTGACAAGATCCCCAGGTGATTTGTATGCATATAAAATTTGGGAAACACTGTGCCATGCTATGATTCCTTCAAACTCAGAGACCAAGTGGTTGCTTTGGAAATGATGATGACCAAAATTGAATATAACCAGTTTCCACTCTTTATAGACATAGAAATGGACAGCAAACAGCAATATGGCAGTTGCTATTAGATTATTAGACCCAAAGCTTTAGTTTTCAAAATCTCCTGTGGGAAAGGGGATGATGTGTTCCTTAGTGAACAGTCTATTTCTTTTGAAATCATGAAATTTCACAAATGACAAGAAAGGTCACATTGAAAATTAAAGCTATAATTTTATTGGGTGACTCCTCTCAGGCCGACAAAATGGTTTTTCTTCACTGCATCATTTTTATTGAATTTCTGGGTTATTTAAAAGGGGGGAAAAGGTATGCCCAAAGTGAATGAGTATACAGTCTGTTGAGTGAAGAAAAAGTATAAAAGATTGTCAATAATTGTGAAATGACAGCTTATGATGAATGACAAAATTAACTCAAGAACCATGTAGAAAACACAAGCACCCAAGCAACTTTCTAATGTATGAATAATATAGACAGGAAATATGAAAAACAAAGTGCATTTTCAGGGCACCTGGGTGGCTCAGTCAGTTAAGCATCCGACTTCGGCTCAGGTCATGATCTCACAGTTTGTGAGTTCAAGCCCCGCATCGGGCTCTGTGCTGACAGCTCAGAGCCTGGAGCCTG
>NC_064816.1:48067637-48115709 GCF_023721935.1 Panthera uncia
CCCACCCCCCATCAACCCTCAGTTTGTTCTCAGTCTTTAAGAGTCTCTTATGCTTTGGCTCTCTCCCACTCTAACCTCTTTTTTTTTTTTTTCCTTCCCCTCCCCCATGGGTTTCTGTTACGTTTCTCAGGATCCACATAAGAGTGAAACCATATGGTATCTGTCTTTCTCTGTATGGCTTATTTCACTTAGCATCACACTCTCCAGTTCCATCCACGTTGCTACAAAGGGCCATATTTCATTTTTTCTCATTGCCACGTAGTATTCCATTGTGTATATAAACCACAATTTCTTTATCCATTCATCAGTTGATGGACATTTAGGCTCTTTCCATAATTTGGCTATTGTTGAGAGTGCTGCTATAAACATTGGGGTACAAGTGCCCTTATGCATCAGTACTCCTGTATCCCTTGGATAAATTCCTAGCAGTGCTATTGCTGGGTCATAGGGTAGGTCTATTTTTAGTTTTCTGAGGAACCTCCACACTGCTTTCCAGAGCGGCTGCACCAGTTTGCATTCCCACCAACAGTGCAAGAGGGTTCCCGTTTCTCCACATCCTCTCCAGCATCTATAGTCTCCTGATTTGTTCATTTTGGCCACTCTGACTGGCATGAGGTGATATCTGAGGGTGGTTTTGATTTGTATTTCCCTGATAAGGAGCAACATTGAGCATCTTTTCATGTGCCTGTTGGCCATCCAGATGTCTTCTTTAGCGAAGTGTCTATTCATGTTTTCTGCCCATTTCTTCACTGGGTTATTTGTTTTTCGGATGTGGAGTTTGATGAGCTCTTTATAGATTTTGGATACTAGCCCTTTGTCCGATATGTCATTTGCAAATATCTTTTCCCATTCTGTTGGTTGCCTTTTAGTTTTGTTGGTTGTTTCCTTTGCTGTGCAGAAGCTTTTTATCTTCATAAGGTCCCAGTAATTCACTTTTGCTTTTAATTCCCTTGCCTTTGGGGATGTGCCAAGTAAGAGATTGCTATGGCTGAGGTCAGAGAGGTCTTTTCCTGCTTTCTCCTCTAAGGTTTTGATGGTTTCCTGTCTCACATTCAGGTTCTTTATCCATTTTGAGTTTATTTTTGTGAATGGTATGAGAAAGTGGTCTAGTTTCAACCTTCTGCATGTTGCTGTCCAATTCTCCTAGCACCATTTGTTAAAGAGACTGTCTTTTTTCCATTGGATGTTCTTTCCTGCTTTGTCAAAGATTAGTTGGCCATACGTTTGTGGGTCTAGTTCTAGGGTTTCTATTCTATTCCATTTGTCTATGTGTCTGTTTTTGTGCCAATACCATGCTGTCTTGATGATGACAGCTTTGTAGTAGAGGCTAAAGTCTGGGATTGTGATGCCTCCTGCCTTGGTCTTCTTCTTCAAAATTACTTTGGCTATTTGGGGCCTTTTGTGGTTCCATATGAATTTTAGGATGGCTTGTTCTAGTGTCGAGAAGAATGCTGGTGCAATTTTGATTGGGATTGCATTGAATGTGTAGATAGCTTTGGGTAGTATTGACATTTTGACAATATATATTCTTCCAATCCATGAGCAGGGAATGTCTTTCCATTTCTTTATATCTTCTTCAATTACCTGCATAAGCTTTCTATAGTTTTCAGCATACAGATCTTTTACATCTTTGGTTAGATTTATTCCTAGGTATTTTATGCTTCTTGGTGCAATTGTGAACGGGATCAGTTTCTTTATTTGTCTTTCTGTTGCTTCATTGTTAGTGTATAAGAATGCGACTGATTTCTGTACATTGATTTTGTATCCTGCAACTTTGCTGAATTCATGTATCAGTTCTAGCAGACTTTTGGTGGAGTCTATCGGATTTTCCATGTATAATATCATGTCATCTGCAAAAAGCGAAAGCTTGACTTCATCTTTGCCAATTTTGATGCCTTTGATTTCCTTTTGTTGTCTGATTGCTGATGCTAGAGCTTCCAACACTATGTTAAACAAGAGCGGTGAGAGTGGACATCCCTGTCGTGTTCCTGATCTCAGGGAAAAAGCTCTCAGTTTTTCCCCGTTGAGGATGATGTTAGCTGTGGGCTTTTCATAAATGGCTTTGATGATCTTTAAGTATGTTCCTTCTATCCCGACTTTCTCAAGCGTTTTTATTAAGAAAGGGTGCTGGATTTTGTCAAAGGCCTTTTCTGCATCGATTGACAGGATCATATGGTTCTTCTCTTTTTTTTTGTTAATGTGATGCATCACGTTGATCGATTTGCGAATGTTGAACCAGCCCTGCATCCCAGGAATGAATCCCACTTGATCATGGTGAATAATTCTTTTTATATGCTGTTGAATTCGATTTGCTAGTATCTTATTGAGAATTTTTGCATCCATATTCATCAGGGATATTGGCCTATAGTTCTCTTTTTTTACTGGGTCTCTGTCTGGTTTAGGAATCAAAGTAATACTTGCTTCATAGAATGAGTCTGGAAGTTTTCCTTCCCTTTCTATTTCTTGGAATAGCTTGAGAAGGATAGGTATGATCTCTGCTTTAAACGTCTGGTAGAACTCCCCTGGGAAGCCATCTGGTCCTGGACTCTTATTTGTTGGGAGATTTTTGATAACCGATTCAATTTCTTCACTGGTTATGGGTCTGTTCAAGCTTTCTATTTCCTCCTGATTGAGTTTTGGAAGAGTGTGAGTGTTTAGGAATTTGTCCATTTCTTCCAGGTTGTCCAATTTGATGGCATATAATTTTTCATAGTATTCCCTGATAATTGTTTGTATCTCTGAGGGATTGGTTGTAATAATTCCATTTTCATTCATGATTTTATCTATTTGGGTCATCTCCCTTTTCTTTTTGAGAAGCCTGGCTAGAGGTTTGTCAATTTTGTTTATTTTTTCAAAAAACCAACTCTTGGTTTCGTTGATCTGCTCTACAGTTTTTTTACATTCTATATTGTTTATTTCTGCTCTGATCTTTATTATTTCTCTTCTTCTGCTGGGTTTAGGCTGCCTTTGCTGTTCTGCTTCTATTTCCTTTAGGTGTGCTGTTAGATTTTGTATTTGGGATTTTTCTTGTTTCTTGAGATAGGCCTGGATTGCAATGTATTTTCCTCTCAGGACTGCCTTCGCTGCGTCCCAACGCGTTTGGATTGTTGTATTTTCATTTTCGTTTGTTTCCATATATTTTTTAATTTCTTCTCTAATTGCCTGGTTGACCCACTGATTCGTTAGTAGGGTGTTCTTTAACCTCCATGCTTTTGGAGGTTTTCCAGACTTTTTCCTGTGGTTGATTTCAAGCTTCATAGCATTGTGGTCTGAAAGTATGCATGGTATAATTTCAATTCTTGTAAACTTATGAAGGGCTGTTTTGTGACCCAGTATATGATCTATCTTGGAGAATGTTCCATGTGCACTCGAGAAGAAAGTATATTCTGTTGCTTTGGGATGCAGAGTTCTAAATATATCTGTCAAGTCCATCGGATCCAATGTATCATTCAGGGCCCTTGTTTCTTTATTGACTGTGTGTCTAGATGATCTATCCATTTCTGTAAGTGGGGTGTTAAAGTCCCCTGCAATGACCACATTCTTATCAATAAGGTTGCTTATGTTTATGAGTAATTGTTTTATATATCTGGGGGCTCCAGTATTCGGCGCATAGACATTTATAATAGTTAGCTCTTCCTGATGGATAGACCCTGTGATTATTATATAATGCCCTTCTTCATCTCTTGTTACAGCCTTTAATTTAAAGTCTAGTTTGTCTGATATAAGCATGGCTACTCCAGCTTTCTTTTGGCTTCCAGTAGCATGATAAATAGTTCTCCATCCCCTCACTCTCAATCTAAAGGTGTCCTCAGATCTAAAATGAGTCTCTTGTAGACAGCAAATAGATGGGTCTTGTTTTTGTATCCATTCTGATACCCTATGTCTTTTGGTTGGCGCATTTAATCCATTTACATTCAGTGTTATTATAGAAAGATACGGGTTTAGAGTCATTGTGATGTCTGTATGTTTTATGCTTGTAGTGATGTCTCTGGTACTTTGTCTCACAGGATCCCCCTTAGGATCTCTTGTAGGGCTGGTTTCGTGGTGACAAATTCCTTCAGTTTTTGTTTGTTTGGGAAGACCTTTATCTCTCCTTCTATTCTAAATGACAGACTTGCTGGATAAAGGATTCTCGGCTGCATATTTTTTCTGTTTAGCACACTGTAGATATTGTGCCAAGCCTTTCTGGCCTGCCAAGTTTCAAAGGAGAGATCAGTCACGAGTCTTATAGGTCTCCCTTTATATGTGAGGGCACGTTTATCCCTTGCTGCTTTCAGAATTTTCTCTTTATCCTTGTATTTTGCCAGTTTCACTATGATATGTCATGCAGAAGATCGATTCAAGTTACGTCTGAAGGGAGTTCTCTGTGCCTCTTGGATTTCAATGCCTTTTTCCTTCCCCAGTTCAGGGAAGTTCTCAGCTATTATTTCTTCCAGTACCCCTTTAGCACCTTTCCCTCTCTCTTCCTCCTCTGGGATACCAATTATGCGTATATTATTTCTTTTTAGTGTATCACTTAGTTCTCTAATTTTCCCCTCATACTCCTGGATTTTTTTATCTCTCTTTCTCTCAGCTTCCTCTTTCTCCATAACTTTATCTTCTAGTTCACCTATTCTCTCCTCTGCCTCTTCAATCCGAGCTGTCGTCGTTTCCATTTTGTTTTGCATTTCGTTTAAAGCGCTTTTCAGCTCCTCGTGACTGTTCCTTAGTCCCTTGATCTCTGTGGCAAGAGATTCTTTGCTGTCCTGTATACTGTTTTCAAGCCCAGTGATTAATTTTATGACTATTACTCTAAATTCACTTTCTGTTATATTATTTAAATCCTTTTTGATCAGTTCATTAGCTGTTATTTCCTGGAGATTCTTCTGAGGGGAATTCTTCCGTTTGGTCATTTTGGATAGTCCCTGGAGTGGTGAGGACCTGCAGGGCACTTCCCCTGTGCTGTGGTGTATAACTGGAGTTGGTGGGCGGGGCCGCAGTCAGTCCTGATGTCTGCCCACAGCCCACCACTGGGGCCAGTCAGACTGGTGTGTGCCTTCTCTTCCCCTCTCCTAGGGGCGGGATTCACTGTGGGGTGGCGTGGCCCGTCTGGGCTACTTGCACACTGCCAGGCTTGTGGTGCTGGGGATCTGGCGAATTAGCTGGGGTGGGTAGGCAAGGTGCACGGGGGCGGGAGGGGCAGGCTTAGCTCGCTTCTCCTTAGGTGATCCACTTCAGGAGGGGCCCTGTGGCAGCAGGAGGGGGTCAGATCCGCTGCCGGAGGTTTGGCTCCGCAGAAGCACAGAGTTGGGTGTTTGCGTGGAGTGAGCAATTTCCCTGGCAGGAACTGGTTCTCTTTGGGATTTTGGCTGGGGGATGGGCGAGGGAGATGGCGCTGGCGAGCGCCTTTGTTCCCCGCCAAGCTGAGCTCTGCCATCCGGGGGCTCAGCAGCTCTCCCTCCCTTTGTCCTCCAGCCTTCCCGCTTTCTGAGCAGAGCTGTTAACTTATGACCTCCCAGATGCTAAGTCGCGCTTGCTGTCGAAACACAGTCCGTCAGGCCCCTCCGCTTTTGCCAGCCAGACTCGGGGGCTCTGCTTGGCCGGCCAGACTCGGGGGCTCTGCTTGGCCGGCGGGCCGCCCCTCCGCCCCGGCTCCCTCCCGCCAGTCCGTGGAGCACGCACCGCCTCGCCGCCCTTCCTACCCTCTTCCGTGGGCCTCTCGTCTGCGCTTGGCTCTGGAGACTCTGTTCTGCTAATCCCGTGGCAGTTTTCTGGGTTCTTTAGGCAGGTGTAGGTGGAATCTAAGTGATCATCAGGACGCGCGGTGAGCCCAGTGTCCTCCTACGCCGCCATCTTCCCTCCTCCCTCCAATAAACAAACATTTAAAAAAAAAGTACATTTTCAGATATAATCTACTCATCCAGAATGTAAGGAGAAATGTGCTTTATGTAATTTGGACAAAATATATACATCTGCAAAAGTTTCCTGTGCCCTTTATAATTCATTCTTCCCTCCATCCCTGGTCCCCAGGCAACCATTGACTGCCTTCTGTCATTACAGATAAGCTTGCTTGGATTTTTAGAATTTTATATAAATGAAATCATACATTACATATTCTTTTTTTGGTCTGGCCTCTTCCACTCAGCATGATTTTGAGACTCAACCATGCTGTTGTATGTATCAGTAGTTGACTCCTTTTTATTGCCAAGCAGGTTTCCATTGAATATGAGTATACTATCACCTGTTAGTGGATACCTGGGTCATTTCCATCCAGGATATTAGAAATAAAGTTGCCATGGAAATGTGGGAATAGGTCTTTATTTGAACATATGTTTTGGTCTTCCTTGGGTAAGTACCTAAGAATGCAATGACTGGGTCATGTGGTAAGCATGTGTTTTACTCTTTAAAAAAAAAAACAATGTAACCATGTCCTAAAGTCGTTGGATCATTTTGCATTCCCACCAGCGAGGTATGAGAATTTTGATTACTCCTGAACACTCAGGACGGTCTTTTTCATTGTAGCCATTTTAATGGGTGTGTAGTGTTACCACTCTATGGTTTTAATTTGCATTTCTCTAACAAATAATTATCCTCACCATCTTTTCACATTCTTATTGCCCATTAGTATATCTTATTTTTAAAGACTCTATTCAAATATTTAGTGCCTTGGTGGGTCAGTGGGCAAAGGGTTCAACTCTCAGTTTTGGCACAGGTTATGATCTCACAGTCGTGAGATCGAGCCCTGTGTTGGATTCTGTGCTGACAGCACACAGCCTGCTTGGGATTCTCTCTCTCTCTCTACCTCTTCCCTGCTCATGCACACATTCTCTCCCTCCCTCCCCCTTTCTCTCTTAAAATACATGTTTTTAAAAACAAAAAAACACAAAAATATTTAGCTTGTCTTCACTGAGTTATTTTGCCTTTTATTATCAAGTTATACAAGTTTGTTATGTATTCTGGATACAAGTCACTTGTTATATGATATAAAAAAGTTTCAAGGTTCTTTCTGACTCTCACATTTTAATAAACCATTGTTTGGAAGTATTCTGAATATTCAGATACTTGTAATTGTGGAATCGAATGGTGTGATAAGTATTTTACTTTTCACTTAATCATTTGTACTTTCTGCAGAGGTAATCCACTAAGCATGGATAAATTTAAAAGGACTCCAAAGCCTTCTGTTCATTTATTTTGTTTTCTAGGACCAGAGAAGTTTAAAATATACAGTGTGACTTTATTAAAAGCAACTCTTTTGTCCATTTTCCAGCAGCTGTGGAAGAAATGGGACCTATTTTGGAAAAAAGAAAAAGGAAGAAGGAAAAAAAATTCATACAGAAAAGAATCTGTTGTTCCTTAAGGTTCCAAAGAAGCATGTGCCCTAAAAGTAGATAGGAGCTTCCTGAGCATCCTAATAAGACTTGACAAAAGGAGTCATGAAGGCTAATTAGAAGACATCACAGACAGGACACCAAAAGATAAAGGCAAGTCTCACTTGAAGACCAAGTGAATGAGTTTGGTTATTGGTTATTGTGGCCAAGAGAATGAGGGAGACTAGAGAGATAATCAGGCAATATCAACATCTCTGGGTGTATGTAGTTCCAGTATTTCTTGGTGCCCCTCAGGGCTTCTGATGACTTCTTAAGTACTACAGGGTATGTATTCAGCACTGCTCTTCAGCTTGAGAACAAAGAAGGGATCAAAGGATTCCTGCCATCAAGGTGCTTACAGACCAGAAAAGGCAGATAACAACAACAAAAAAAAACCTAGGATGAGAATCCAAGAGCAGTTCAGGTAGCATGGTGCACCACATAAAACAACACGAGGCATTCGAACCCAGCACAACCAGGCAGTGTGATACAAAGGACTGGAGATATACCACGGTTTCTCTGGCACCCCAGACCAGATGTCCCTCTCAAGTAGGGAACTCAAAGCAGTCAAGTTGGAGCAAGACCCAAGGGCAGAACCAGAAAACATCATGACAGCAGCAACATTGATGGCATCAGGGCCAGAAAGCCTAACTTCAGAAAATGAACAGAAACTACAGAGAGATATAACCCCCAGATTACCTTCTTGTGATTAGCCTGTTTCTAGACACCGATGGCCAGCAGCAAATGAAAGCTTGACAAATCAAGGGTAGAACCTAAGAAAAGAATGACCCCAAAGAGCCTGTGGTCAGAGATGGTTCTATGCCTCTTTTTACCTTCCATGGCAAAAAGTCTGTGTTTGTCCCAAGTGAGAAGACTGTGTTACAATGCTATAATTAATTAGACATATGTCTAAGTTAACTGTTTGGTAAAACTCTATGTTAGACTATTTAGATTCTCCTCATACTGGTTCCTTTATGCATTTTTCCATAAAAGAGACATAAAAAAGAAGGAAATCCTGCTGCTTGTGACAACATGGATGAACCTGAAAGACATTATGCTAAGTGAGATAAGCCAGTCATAGAAAGACAAATACTTTACAATCTTAGATGTGAAATTTGAAAAAGTTGAATTCATACAACCAGAGAATAGAACAGTGGTTTCAAGGGTCTTGGGAGTGAAGAAAATGGTGAGATGTTGGTCAAAGGGTACAAACTTCCAGGTGTAAGACAAACAAATTCCCAAGATCTAATGTACAGCATGGTGATCAATGCTGCAATGTATATTTGAAATTTGCTAAGAAAGTAGATGTTAAGTGCCTCACCACACACAAAAACAGTAACTATGTGAGGTGATAAATGTGTTAATTAAGGTGATTGTGATAATCATTTCACAATGTATACGTATATGAAAACACCACATTAAACACCTTAAAAATAAAATCACATTGTAAAACTTAAAAATAAAATAAGTTTTTCAAAACTGGTAAGATTTAAAAAATCATATTCAAGAGCTAGTAGAGAGGCTATGAAGCAAGGAATAACCCCACTTCAGAACTGTCTCAGTGGGGGCTGCCTGGGTGCCTCAGATGGTTAAGGTCATGATCTCCCAGTTCATGAGTTTGAACCCCACATCTGGGTCTGTGCTTACAGCTCTGAGCCTGCTTGGGATTCTCTTCCTCCTCTCTCTCTGCCACTTGTGTTCTCTCCCTCTCTCTCTCTCTTTGTGTCTCTCTGTCTCTCTCTCTCTCTCTCTCCCTCTCTCTCTCTCTCTCTCTCACACACACACACACACACACACACACACACACACAAACATTAAAAAAAAAAAAAGAACTGCCCCAGTGAAGGTGCCACTGCCTCTAGAACAGACACTGAACTTGATCCACGGATGGGCCCAGAACACTAGGACTCCCGCACATACAAGTATCCCCAAAAGTCAGATGCCTCCAACATGCTCCCCAGAAAAAGGACTCCATGCCCCACCTGCTTCCTCCTGCCACCTGACTCAAAATCTGTCCCATGTTTGCATCTTATTTGCTGAGCCTATGTCATATGTCTGCACCCAGCAGCAAGGGAGTCTGGGAAATTGAATGTTCAGCTCCTACCTTGTGTAGGAGGGATTCATACTGAGAAAGACTTTTCAGAAGACTCTGTGTGGCCACAAAACAATACATGTCCACAACATACATGGGCACTTCTATCCAACCAGGCCAACAGTTAGCCATGCTGGGGGTACAAGTAGGGAGAGGGAGACTAGAACTTTCCATGGCACAGATATGTATGGCAAAACATCTAGTTTTACTAAATTTTATACTCATTCCAACCCGGTCATATGGTTCTTACTATTTTTTCATGTTCATTTCCTTTTTTTTTTTTTCATCTATTATCAGAGGTTCAAGTCAAGCTTCAGCCTCTGTCACTGTCATGGAATGATAGATAAAACTGAGTTTCTGAATTACCGTTGCTGGAGAACAAGCCTACGCTCATTTTAAAGAGTTTTCTCTGCTCCACATACAATAATGATTAGCTAACAATCACTATTGTATTTTTGCAAGTACATTGGAACTTGTAAAAAAAAAAAAAAAAACTTTTATGTGACCAAAGCTAAGTGTCTGAACAATGATAAAAACATCAGAGGCCACAGAGAGTAGAAAAGTTCCAAAGAATAACAAAGGCTATTTTTCTCATAATAGCAAGCTGAAAAGAAGGTCATGTTGGCAAGATAAAGAGACTCTCCTAAAAGAGAAGATCAGAGCAACCTATTAAAATGAATCTATACTACTAATATCACAGAGTTGTCATTCAATTCTCCTGCTTAATTTCATGAAACAAAGATTAGTGATGATAAACCAGAAGAGAAGGCTCAAATTATTCAGGTAAATGGTATCTGTACTACCATAACTTCTGATATTACAATAAGGTCAGTCCAAAATTGCTCAAGCTGGTGTCTGTCTACCTACACCAAAAATGTAATACATTTTTTAAGTGTACACATGCACACAAACACACACACACACACACACACAGCAGTGAACTGCTTTGTTTGTGGACAACTTTACCAGTAAAAACATAAGGAAATTATCAGGCAAACCTAGTTTATTTTTTCAAATAAATTTTTGTAGTATAAAACTTCTCATTAATGTTTTCTTCTTCTTTTAATATTTATTTATTTTTAAGAGCAAGAAAGACCGAGAGAGAGAAGGAGAGAGAGAATCTGAAGCAGGCTCTGAGCTGCCAACACAGAGCCTGATGTGGGGCTCAATCTCATGAACCTTGAGACCATGACCTGAGCTGAAGTCAGATGCTAACTGACTGAGCTACCCAGGTTCCCCTCAGAAATGTTTTATTAAGAGTAATACATTATTTAAAATTGTTTAATCTTACTAAACTATCTTTAACAGTCCCAAAGATATGAATACAAGTCAGACTGACTTTATCATTCTAGGTAGATATACTTTGTGTAAGTGCCAAAGCCCTACTTAATGTATACTATACTATCAATATTAATATAAAATAAATTCTATTTTAGATGAAACTTTAAGAAAAATCAATGAGTATATAATAGAAATTGGGCACTTAACACATGAAATAGCAACCAAAAATTTATTTTACAATTATGTACTTAAGGTCTTTAAGAGCAGTAATGCATACAAATTCAAACTAGTAATGATTTCTCTTAAGTGAATTTAACATGTGAATAAGAATACTAAAATCAAAATAAATATCTTAAGTCTGACAGCTTTAAAAATATGCCTAGAGTTATTTTTAAAACTGTTAGAAAGCTTAGAAAATTTAAGCATTCAATCCACGTAGTTTCTTAAGGAGCCATTTCATTAAAAGATATACCCTTTTTTTTTAAGTTTATTTATTTATTTTGAGAGACAGAGACAGCATGACTCAGGGAGGAACAGAGAGAGAGAGAGAGAGAGAGAGAGAGAGAGAGAGAGAGAGAGAGAATCCCAAGCAGACTCCATGCTGCCAGCGCAGAGCCCAATGCAGGGTTTGAACCCACAAATCCATGAGATTATGACCTGAGCTGAAACCAAGAGTCAGATACTTAACCAACTGAGCCACTTAGCACCCCAAAAGATATACCATTTAAATAAAGGTGTGGCAGTCAGCCTGGATAAACTCGTAACTAAAGTCCAGGAAGTACTTTGCCATCCAAATCGGCACTGCCTTGCTCATAAGCAGCATTAGGACCCCATATTCCTAGAACCATGGCTTTTCAACTGGTCCTCTTGAGAGGAATGGAGCTTCACATTTTCAAAGCTTATAGAAGAACTTTACAAATAAACTTCATACGTTCCACTGTTGAAAGTCACACAGCCTTGTCTTTCCCACTTCTGCTGACCTGGAGGACCCAGTGGACCCATACGGGCTACCTCCATTATTCCACAAATGTTCTCTAACCTCAAGCTGCCATTCTCATCACCTGCAGAGACAGAGATGAATAAGAAAGGTGGATGGTGATTTCCCTGACACACGTTGCTAATCATGTTAGTGACATTAGGCCTAGACAGAGAAGAATTACCCTCACAGCTAGATGGATAAAGTGCCCTTTATTTGCAAGTTCCTGGGATGGAAAGCTAGTCCTGGACAAAACAGTGAAGTTAGTTAGGAAAGTTGACCCCAACTTAGCACACTCTTCCTCACCTCCAAGTGTCCTGGGTTCTCACACTATTCCCTAGAGCGAGAACATCCCTCCATGCCCCTCAGCTGCTCTCAGCCTCCAGTTCCCCATCTGAAAAATGGGGATAATAATGTTATAATTTTTGTGTTTGTTAAAGAAGCTATTATAGGTAGCTAGATCCCAGTTTGTGCTAGCCCAGTGTAAGATATTTTCCATTTATATCAGCACAGGTGATATCAACCACACACTACTCATCAAATTTTCTAGTTATGGTTTAGGGCTAAATATAATAATCCTAGCTCACATTACTATTGACAGCATCATCTTTAACTCTCATGAGCTCTGGAGGCATGCATAAATGAGGTAGAACAATGGCTTTATATATTTTTATAAATACTATCCATTTAGCTTTTTCTATGCACCAAGCACTGTGGTAAGGATTACACACACACACACACACACACACACACACACACACACACCCCTCTTAACCTTTGCAATAATCTGAGAAGTGATGTGCTAGCATCCATGCTGGGGCAGGGAGAGCAGGGAAGGAGTAAGAGAACTCTATAGTGCTCCTCTAATACCAGGTAGACATCTGTCTCCTCCATCTACATGAAGGGCTCTTTTGGAAAGCAGACTCCCCCAAAAGTGATCATCATCTTTAATAAGAAGCACAGAGTATGTTCATGTGTGCACATCCTGAAGATGGATGTGTAGTTCTATTCACGTCCCACCCCCAGCCTGTTCCGTCAGCTGGAGCAGGTAATTTCATTTTCCTTAGACTCAGCTTCCTCAAGTCGAAAGCATAGGCTAGATAATGTCTACAGGTCTTAAAACCCGTAACATTGCAGATAGTTACCTAAATCATTCTGTTGCAAAAAAACAGAGGTCCACTGGAGCTAGTGCAGGAGGAAGCAGCTTTTCCATAGTATGGTCACAGCTAGAACTGGGAAGTGGTTCAGCCCTAAGGAAGCTCTGAGGCCACCCATTCTATCATGGAGTTTCTGCTTCATTCTGGGCTTCAACTCTGTTGTCTTCTTTTTTCTATGCACCTGGGCTCTCCATCTCTAACCTATTTCTCTCTCTCTCTCCCTCTCTCTCTCTCTCTCTTTTCTTTCATGACCCTGATAATGTCAGTTTGCACATTTTCTTCCTCATGGCATTCTATGTCCTTTCGCACCCACTGTTATGTGGGTTGGCATGTTGGTTTTCCAGTTTCTGGAAGAACTGAGTGCTCCAAGCAAACACTTCTTGCCAGTTCATGGTCATGGGTCACTGTTTAGGCTATGCACTGGCTGCTTGCAGTAGACCCCAGCCCTGATACATTCAGCTGTGATCAGTGAGGGGAAAACACCACCTGGTATGAAACAATCTCATTCCTCAGCAGGGTTTCTGGGTGGGGCACCTTCCTGAGGAAGGAGTAATGTTCAGTAAGGACACTGGAATGTCTAGCAAGGCTACTATACCATATTAATGTCTCTATTAAAAGATATGCTTTTGGAGCACCTGGGTGGCTCAGTTGGTTAAGCATCTGACTTCGGTTCACGTCATGATCTCACAGCCTGTGAGTTCAAGCCCCATGTTGGGCTCTGTGATGACAGCTCAGAGCCTAGAGCCTGCTTCAGTTTCTGTGTCTCCCTCTCTCTGCCCCTCCCCACCCGTGTTCACTCGCACTCTCTCAAAAATAAACATTAAAAAAAATTGAAAAGGTATGTTTTTACCAGTGAATAGTGGCCATGCTTACTGCTGTGGCTTGAAGACACATGCACACACACACACTCACAGACACACACAATTTTTGACTCACACACCCATGCACACACACATGAAGAAGCATTAACTCTGTATCTGTACAACTGCAAACATAACATATTCCACTCTTTCATAACATGTAAGAAAGACAAGAGCAGCCCTGACATCCAGCGAGCCCTTGAGGTTCTCCTATTGAACACAGACAACATCACAGGACATCAGCATCACAAAGGGCCGTGCTATGAGCGTGATGGGTCAAGACAAAAACAAGAACCGCTCCATCATCATGTCTGAATACAGACAAACATGAACACTGTTCAAGGTGCCACAAAACCACAAAAATAACCCAACAGCGGTTTACTAATTACAGCATCAGCCTCCATTTCATCTTCCCTCCCTCTAGATAAAATGAATTAAGTTATCCAAATCAGAATTACGGCTGCATCCTGACAACAACCAATCCACAACAAAGCCCCTCTTCTTTAAACTCTCCCCAAACCACCTGACCCCAGGCCAAATCTCATCTAAGTCTTTTCTAACACCCTCTGGAACATCTGATAGCTCCTCATGGGATCATTCTCCCTCACTGCAATGACTAATGGACCAAACCTGTATAACTCCAGGTGTGTTCTTGGAAGGTACTGACATGCTTAAAGCTTATGAAACAATTTTACTTATGTGAAATTCACCTACTTAACCTCACACTTGCTGTATGAATAGAAGTTATCAATAAATGAAGTCAATAAGTGAAGCAACTAAGTCAGTAAGCGAAGCAACTAAGGTTTAGCAAAGGTTACTGGAGTACACAACTGGTCATCAGCAAAGACCAAATTTAAATACAGAGCTGGCTTATTCCAAACCCAGTGTTCTTTATTGCAGAGGGAAATAACCTTCTCAATGTGACTGTTTTCCTTGGAATAATTATAGAAGCCAAAGACCGTTGTCTGTAAACTTGTGTGTCTCTGTCAGCTTCTTCCGCTTTCTCTTTCACACAACCCTCTTCCTAATTTAAAAACCAATGTGAACAACATGAAACTATCACACTTTTACTCAAAAGCTGTGATCAATTAGAATCTGAGGATTGGCTGGAAACAAGGACCAGCACCATGATTTAGGAGAAAATGCCAGCGGCACATGGAGATACTGCCCCAGATGACATGTGGCCCCTGGGGACATCTCCCCCTCAACACCAGCCAGCCTGGGCCAAGCTGACCAATTACCATTCTTCTCCCCTCCTCTCTCTTTTCTGCCAACTGGCAAATATCCAGTTTCCATTGCTATTCAAGCACATGGATAGGAACCAACTCCTCCTCTCAAACTTTTCATTTAAATGGAGGTGAAAAGTCATCGTAATGTGTACTTACTATGAAGAGTTGCTCCTATAAATGGAGTACTGAATGACAGTTAATAAAACACTGAAAAAGAGGCATTTTCTCACCTGAGAACTTAATTGCTACAGCAAATTTAACAAGGAGCCCTTGACATTCTATTTCATAAAAAGTGTTTTATTCTCAAATTGTACCTTTGATTTACAAACTGCAGAGTGAGGGCCTATCAGTGGCCACGGGGAACATTTCTCTTCTGAAATACAAGGTATATATAATTTACACATGTCAAGACTAAAACTAATTTATTTGGCTTACAATATAACTCAACGTGCCTTTAATTTATGTCATTATAATTTTGAAAAATTAACTTTGAAAATAAATTAAAGCACTGCCCATCTTCACAAATACACATATCCCTTGGGATTTTGTATAGCCCAAGGGCTCAAGTTATCACTATAAATGGGAGATAGAGAAGATCCTTCCTTACCCTTCTAGATTGGTTTAAACCAAGAATATGAATAATAGAATGTTTATCTCAAGTCCTTATAAATATTTTAGGACTTATTTTTCTTAGCAAGGCTAAATGAAGGTTTAAGTTTTCTATCTTAAAAGAACTTTATCAAAGGATTTTACATGATAGAAAGTATGGGTATACCTTGTTTTTGACAAAAAAAAAAGCTATTTTTGAACATGTTCCAATTTCATTGACAAATACTTATTAGGTGTTGATTATATCAATCAAGTCTCAGCTGAAAATAGACGCACACTCAAAATAAATAATCCCAAAGGGTTTATTTGCAAAGGGACAAATTTCAAAGGCAAGGGCATACAGTAATCACAAGGGGTAGGCACCTGAGGCTAGCAGCAGTGAAGTCCCGTGGCCCCTAGGCCAGGGGCCCAAAGTAGAGAATGGTTCCCAGACCTGGAAGGAGGTAGTCCAATAGTGGAAGCTACCTTTAGAGAAGAAAGGTCTATGGGAGGATAGAGGATGAATAGTTGGTATGAAGAGCACTCACAGGGAGAGAATAAAAATCCTGATCTCACTCTTCTCTCCCTCTCCATTTTTGGGGGTTGCTAGAACTGTCCATTGGCCAAACCCAAGTTGGATTAAGAGGACACCAGAGCCCATTGATGCAATGCACAGAGGTCAACCTTTGGGAAGAGAGGGCAGGAAAGGATGGGAAGTGGATGGGAAAGGGCATACAGAAGATGTCAAGCACACCTAGCACACTGTGCTAAGAGGACACACAGTTGAATAGCATCCCTGTCTCCCCTCAAGAACTGTGTGGTCTATGGAGAAAAGAATATAGGTGTATAAATTAAATAAACTATAAATAGAGTATTACTGAATTTTAGTGGAAGGAAAATTGTAATTCTTAGAAGCTGTCTTTTTTGCCTATAAGGGGAGGGGCTTTCTCTATTTGGTACAAGCACCCTTATTTTCTTTAGGATAGTTCTCAAACTTTAGTGATATGTGAATCACCAGGAAGGCTTGTTAAAATGTAGATTATTGGGCCTAACAAGTTCTGGGATAAGCCTCAAGAATTTGCATTTCTAATAGGTTCCCAGTTGATGCTAATGCAGCTAGGGAAACTATCTGTCTGCCACACTCCAAACCTCAGTCCCTAAGGCTCATACAGGGCTATCAATTTCACACCTATCCAGGACCCAGGCCTGACCACTCAGCATCATCCATCACCTTGAACCCCATCCCACTGGGGCTAGGTTGGTCTGTGTGAGGCATCGCTGACCATGGGATGCCCATCTACAGTTTCCTCTTCTTCACTGGAAACTGGCCCAGCTCTCATGTGCTCACAACACTGTTTACTCAAAGGATACATCTTCAGGAAATGATTCAAAGTCTGTGCCAAGATTTAGCAATAAGGGTGCTTGTCCCAACATTATTAACCACCTAAATACACAGCTATAGGAATTTGGTCAAATAAAGTATGATACTGTCCACACAATGGTATACCAGGAAGCCATTCCTTGATAAAGAATGATGTTCACAATGCATTAAGCTAAAAACAAACAAACAACAACAAAAAAGCAAGTTACAAAACTATCTGTAAGATATTGTCCCCTTTTAAGTATATATATATATATGTGTATGTATGTATGTATGTGTGTGTATACATACACACACACACACATGCATACATACACATATATATGAAAGTGAGTACACCATTGTATTAACTCATTGTTTCTAGGTGAGTGGAACAATGGGCTTATTTTAATTTTCTTTTTTCTTTCCCTGTCCTTTTCAGAATGAGCATGGATTGCTTTTGTAATAAAAACAAATATTAAAAGAAATTTCATTTTGAAACACATACACAGTTCTCATACTGACTATATCTAATTTAAGGGCTCAAAAAATAAATGCCTATATTTGCTCTGTTTTCTCATACTTCTGTGGCTTCGTAAAGTCCAGATGTATTAGTTATAATTACGTTTTGCTGCATGTGGCCTAAAACCCAAACTAAAAAGGCTTATATCTGAGAAGGGTTTATTATCTCCCATAAAATATATGAAGATGAACAGTCCAGGGTCAATGTGACAGCTTACACATCCAAAGGAACCCTGTCACCTCCTAGGCCTCCCCTCCATTGTTGCTGGAATGCAGCCTCTTCTGTAAGATGGCTGCTCAAGTCCTGATCATTTTAGTCCTATTCCAGCCAGGAGGTAGGAGAAAAGGCAAAAAGAATAAATACTCTCCCGCTTCAAGACAGTTGACTATACTGTGCATACTGCTATGCATACCACCTACCCTGTCCATTGGCTAGATCTTACCCATACTGACATCTAGCTGCAAAAGAGGCTAGCAAATGCCTTTACTGTGCATGGCCATATCCTCAAATAAATTTGGGAGTTCTACTACTGTAGGAGAAGTGAAAATGGAGATGGGAAACTAACCAGCAGTCCATGCTATACCATGTCAAGTAAAAGGCATAATCTCCTTAAAGTCTCCCCCAGTAATTCTTCCAGATAAAGCACTCAATATTAGGGATCTTTCTACAACATCTCCTGGTAACCTGGGCCTCAAAATTCCCTAACCTCATGCCATTGAACTGAGGTATGTTAATACCTCAGTGGCTTTATTTCAGAGATAGCTAGTATGAGAAGAGAATGTTTAAGCTTGGAAAAGTTTGTAAAATTTCCACTTTTCCTTCACTGTCATGGCTGACAAGACTCTTACTTCTGAGAAGCTGGTCACCAGATAGTGTGGAGGTTCATTACCCAGAGAATTTCCTGTATCTACACTATCGGAATCTCATTTTAGACAGAACATCAGATATGGAGCTGATTTCCACAACAGATGGAGTCTACTGATTATGCCACTCCAGCGGCACTGGACTTCTCATTGACCAGGAATGTGCCAGACAGCTCAGTGCCTCTGACCTTGCTTGCTCTCTGTTTGGGATGCTCAGATGTTAATTTGGCTCAGTGACTCACTCCTCTGCCTCCTTCAGATCTCTGCTCAAAAGTCACCTTATCGAAAAGGCCCCTGCTATCCACTCTCAATTTGAAATGGCAACGGCCTGCCTCCCCACCCAGCACTCTCTGCCTCCCATTTTCTACTTTATTTTTTTTTCCTTTGCAATAATTTATGTCAAATGGAGTGTTTTGAGCAGTCAATTTCTGCCCTGCCCCTGCCCCAAACCAGAAGGTAAACTCCATGAAGGCAGCAATCTTCGTCTGTTTTACCTAATCTTTTTGCCACCTGACCTAGAGCAGAACCTGGCACATAATGGGTACTCGATAAAAACTGAATCAATGAATTAATAAACAAACAAACAAACCTTACATCCTAGTATCTCTGACAAAGTACTGACTCAGTTGAATGGGTATTTTAGGAGAGAATAAATCAAATAATTCTAGGTGTGACTCATGAAATCCAGAGCTCAGGTTTGTACTTTCAAAGCCCTTGTCTTTGCTAGGCTCTGTGCTGGACAATAACTAACAATGGTGAGCAGAACCAGAAAGGGTCTAGGTCATTCAAGTTTCAACCTGATCAAGTAGCACAATACAAGTCATACAGTCCCAGAAACAAATGTAAAACCAGGACTGTGCCAATCACTACAAAGGAGACAGACATCTTCCCAAATGATTGTTCCTATCACCCTGTATTTTTATATTACCTTTCAATAGATCTTACGTAATTTTCTATTTGTTCACTTCTTATTATATACCTCCCCCACTAAAATAAAGGCCCCCTGATAATAGGGATTCATCTACCTTTTCTCTATAACCTCAGTACCTGCAACAATGCCTAGCACTTAGAAGGCATATGGTAAATATGGTTGGATGGATGCATAATGCTATGGATGCATGACAGAAGGAGAGAAAGGCAAAGGGATGGTATGATTGATATGAGATGTGAAAGCTAAGAACAACTGGGCAAAGAAGGAGAGGAAGGATATTCCAATCAAAGAAAAACAGCAGCCTGTGCAAAAGCTTTATGGTCAGAAGGGGCATTGTCTGTACTCAACTACAGCTTGTGGTGTGATATACACAAATAATCCAACTCATCATCTGTTTTTGTAAATAAAGCTTTAGTGGAATACAACAATGCTCATTCCATACTGCCTATGACTGCTTTCACACTAAAGAGAAAGAGCTGATTAGGCAGTGGTAAGTAAATGCAAGGAAGGCAAAGGGACCGCAAAGCCCAAAGTATTTACCATCCTTTATAGAAAAAGGTTACTGACCTTGATACAAAGGCTCATTGTTGGACAAAAATATGGTAGGCAGCGCTACTCAGAGTGTAATCCTCAGACCAGCGGCAACAACATCCCCAGGAAAAGTTTCAGAAATGCACACATCAGGCCCCATCCCAGTCCTACTGATTCAGAATCTCCAGGGCATGCAGCCATTTGCATTCTGAAAGCTCTCTAGATGATTCTGATGCACACTAACCACTGTGGTAGAAAATGAGAGGCAAAGAGAAATGTAGTAAGCAATGAGGCTGGAGAAGTCAGCATAATCTAGACCATGCAGGCATAAGGACATGTTCAAGAATTTAGTCTCCATCTAAAGGATAAAAGGAAGCCACTGAGTGGTGTTAAGCAGGCAAGTAATATGAGCAGGTTTGCAATTTGTTATCATTCTGGCTACAGTGCAAAGAATAAGTCATATGGGGGCGCTAGAGCACAGGTGGCCAGACCAGTTGGGAAGTTGCAGTCCCCAAAAGGCAGAAGATGGAGAGGGATGATTCTAGTCTGAACTCTGAAGGATAAAGGTAGCTGTGAATTTAGGGGAATGTAAGAAACCAACTAAAACATCCAATCACCACGCTTTTGTTGCCCTTGTTGCTCTTATTAAACCTGAACTTCAGTTTCCTTACCAGTAAAATGGGGATAGTAACTCACAAATTTGCACTGATAATTAAAGGATACATTTTATAAGAAGCACCCAGCACAGGCTCTAACACAAAATAGGGATTCAACTAATAGGAGTTCTTTTTTTTTTTTTTAAGCTTATTCATTTATCTTGAGAGAGAGAGAGAGAGAGAGAGAGAGAGAGAAAGAAAATGCACAAGTGGGTGAGGGGCAGAGAAAGAGGGAGAGACAATCCAAAGCAGGCTCTGCACTGTCAGCACAGAGCCAGATGCAGGGCTCAAACTCACAAACTGTGAGATCATGACTTGAGCCAACATCTGGAGTCACCCGCTTAACCAAGTGAGCCACCTACGCACCCCAGGAGTTCTATTCCTGAGATCCCTTTCATTTTTCTCCTTCACCCTAAATGATGACTCTTCCATTCTGCTTTGGCCAGTCTACAACAATGACAACTTGGAAGACAGGAACATATTCCTATGTCCTTTCATCTCTAGCAAGATTGGGGTCCACCTTTATGGCCAACTTTAAAAATGCTATCAAAAACACTGAAAACCCATTCATCCAAGATTTTAAGTGAATTAATAGAGCCCAGAATTTATACAGTTATTAGGAGGGAATTCTTTTTTTAAAGCAAATAATTTTTGTTCACTTACACCCTACCCTATTCCAAGCAGGATTTAAGATGGCTTCCAAAAATGTGCATACCATAGAAAAATAAATCGAAAGGAAGACAAAGGATACAAAAAAAGAAAATAAGTAAAAGAAAGTGATTCAACACCATGAATAAGATAAGTAAACTCCCTAGGACTATGCCACTAAATTGGCTGAGTTTTGCAGAAGTCAATATGTCAAAAAAAACCCAGAGTGGGTTACAGGATTCACAGTGTCCATCAGGCTAAAACACAACAGTGCTAAAGAAAAGCTCTTAACACAGAGGCCAGAGAAAGATGCCTCCCCTGAGCCCTCAGATGAAGACTCGGAATAGGAATAATGTAACAAACAACATCCTTGCCAGCCCCACGAACAGCCCTGAAAAACTGCTTCCTAATGTTACATTTTGTAAAGCCGGGATTCCAGTTAGCAAAGGGGAGAATAGGAAACCACGAATGTGCCGCTTTGGTATGTGGATGATTTTGAGCTGAAGGATCAAGACCCAGCAGATTTCAAAAAATTTTATCTTTCCCTTAACTGCCTAAAACAGTTTAGATAGGGGGCCTAGCCCAGAAAGAGAGCTTTATCAGAGATAATTTTTTATCTGAAGGAATTACCTGCATGGCAGGGCAAGCATCTGATTGCCAAAAGTCTTCTGCCCTTCTTCTCTTCCTATGAACTGCCCTCCTCCCCTTTAAAACCCCAGGCCTCTATCCCATTCCTTAGCTCTGGTGGCATAGAAGCCAGAGTTGCCAGACTACCTTTGGGTCTTACATTTTTATGGGACTCCCGTACATTTGAAATTAAATTTGTTCATCTCCTGTTAATCTATCCTGTGTCAATGTAATTATTAGTCCAGCCAAAGAACCTAGAAGGGTAGAAGAATGATTTTTCTGCCCCAGCATTAGCATCATCTATCATTAAGTGGTCCCCTTGAGACCTGAGGAATTAATGTTGTTATTTCATGCAGCTGTGTTAGTCACATGCAAGGGGAATGTGGGAGTTGGAAAGTCCGAGGAATCCTCCAGCCCAGAGGTTCTGAGGCTATGTCTTGGATTCCCTGGATTCCAGAGATGCCTCAGAAAAAGTGTGGCCAGAGGCCAGTGATGTGGTTTGCACTCCATGTCCTTGGCTCTAAGCAGAGCAAAGTCTGAAAACCACCATGGCCTCAGTAAAGTGAAGATTTAGTGAGCCCACTTGAGAGTTATTTGGTGGTCAGAGAGACTAGGTTAAAATTCAAGCTTAGATACACACTAGATCTGGGATTTTGGAAAAATTACTTAACCCCTCTGTGCCTCAGTTTCTTCATCTGTCCAATGGGCATATTATATTAATATTACCACCAACATAAGGCCACTGGGAAGATTAAGCTTCTTGATGAAGATACAGTCTTCTGATGCTATGATTTATAATAAATACATAGTTTGTCCTTCACCCTGGTTCTTGGCTCACAGATCTCAAAACCCTTGGAATTTCCTGAGTGATAAAAGCAATGGGAACATCTATTGTCAAAGTATTTGGTCTCTTGTCCTCAATTCCTGAGATTGCTTCAGAGCCGTGAAGGTGAGTTGGGCATCTTGTTATTCATAACAAGCCTCTTTCCACCACAGTTGGGTGTCAGTTAGGTGACTTTTGGAAAGCATGTAATGAAGGGGCTGCTTGCCAGGGAAACCAACCATGTATAGAGGGTTGGAACTTTCAGTCCTATCTCCTGATTTCTGGAGGGGAGAGAGGCTAGCTGTTGAATCAATCACCAATGACCAATGATTTAATCAGTCATGTCTGCATAACTAAGTATCCATAAAAATCCAAAAGGAAGGGGTTCAAGTAGTTTCTATGTTGATGAACCAGAATACTTCCCTGTACCACCATGCCAGGCCCCAAACTATACAAGGACAGCAGGTCCTTTTTTCAAGGCTTCATCCTATGTATTTCTTCATCAGGCTGTTGATTTGTATCATTTTATATCATTTGTAATAGGTTGGTAATCTAGTGAGTAAAAATGTTTCTCAGAGTTCTGTGAGCCACCCCACCAAATTAACTGAACCCAAGAAAGAAGTCATGCGAGCCTCTGATTTATAGCCAATCCATCAGAAGTACTGGTGATAATCTGGACTTGTAACTGGCATCTCAACAGGGTGCAGGCTTGTGGGACTGAGCCCTTGATCTATGCAATCTGTTGCTATCTCCAGGTAGATAATGTCAGAAATGAGTTGAATTGTGGGACACCCAGGTGCTGTGGGAGAATTACTTGGTGCTGTGAGGAACTCCTCCCCCCCTCACCTCTACCCACCACCCCCCCACACACACACACACACTGGAACCGAATTCAAAACCCACAAGTCCTTTAACAGAATGCCTGATACAGAAAAAGTGCTTGGTAGTGGGGCTTTTTTTAAGTTTATTTAGTTTGAGAGAGACAGAGACAGGGCAAGTGGGGGAGAGGCAGAGATAGAGAGGGAGAGAGAGAATCCAAAGCAGGCTCCACACTGCCAGCACAGACCCTGATGCAGGACTCGAACCCATGAAGCCATGAGATCATGGCCAGAGCCAAAACCAAGAGTTGGACGTTTAGCTGACTGAGGCAGCCAGGCACCCCTCAGTGGTGATTTAATAGCAGAAGTGTGGGTAGGAAAAATATTAACCCCCGCATCTAATTGAACCTCCTACATAGGAAGAAATTGCTGCTATAAAAATACTCTGTCCACACAAGGGCTATTGAAAAGAAGACTATTCAGAAGTTGAAAGGACTTGCCCCAAATCACATTTCCACTAACAGAACAGGCATTGAGCCCAGCCCTCCTACCTCCTTGTCCAGTGCCCGATCCACATGAAAGGGAGACTGGTTCCCATTCCTCACAACTGTGCTCCAACTCATTCTCATGGTCTCACTGTATCCATTTCCTGAAACTCAGTGTATGGAATGGCAGTAAGTTCTCATTTCACATGTGATCTCCAATGAGCAACTTCTAAGAGAAGGAATCTAGATCACATTCAGGATTAGCAATACAGAGTTTGGCAATAAATTATTAATCCCCACCATTGGAAAGAGTAGGGAGATATTTGCAGATGTCCTTCACTGTAGCAAATACCATGCTACATAATAGTTTCTTGAAGATGGAAACCGTGTCTTAGTGTTTTGGACTCCCCACAGCACATCTCCCTATTGTGAACACATATTAGACCATTTGTCAATGTTTACTGAGTGACCAACTAATCATTTGTACAAAATCTTTAATGAACATTAAAAAAAAAAACAGTAACGATTCCTTTGACCTTTTACAGAACATAAGGTAGATGGTATTACTTGAGTCTAAGAATTATGTGCATTAAGTTATTTACTTTCTTAAGATCCTCTGAACATATAACAGTGCTGAACTTAGTTTTTAGAAGGTCCATTGGCTGAACAATGGGCAGGAACATTGCAGTGATTTCTATTAGGAAGATGTCCATTTGTGAAGACTCTTAAATCAGTTCAGAACTCTTACATAATGGCTGACTACAATATGCATTGCCTCTGAAACTTGCTTATTTTCAAATAACTCTGACACTCCAAAGTTACTGGGTCCCTACATCACCCAGATGCTGCGCTGCTAGCTATAAGCCATAGGCAAATGAATCAATGAATCAGTTGCTGGCTTCCAGCAAAGATATAAATGCCAATTAATCTTAAGCATTCAGATTTATATGAATATAACAGCAAGAAAATTGTTACTAGAACATGTGCCTGGGGCAGAGGTGGTGAGTGGGAACACTTCTTGGAGAAGTTTCCTATGAGTAAGATAGATTCCAAAGATCTGTTATGGAGGGAAGACCATTCCAGGTAGACAGACAGACTTTAGCACAGGTGTAGAGAGGTAAGGAATTACAAAGCATGTGCAGAAAGTAGCTGTCCAAAGTAAGTGGAGTAGAAGATAGCATGTGATGGAGTAAACTGAAGTGGAAAGTTGAAAAGGTTGTTAAGCACTGACCACCAGGCAGGAAACACTGGAGTTTTCCAAAAGATAACGGAGTGTGGAAATGTTTTTGAGCAGAGAGCATTGCCTTCAAGTTACTGGAGAGAAACAACAGAGAGACAGCAAGACAGACAGAGACAGAGAGGCAGAGAGAACTAGGAGGTGAAACTGTACCTAAGATATACAGAGAAATGTTCTGATTTTTAAATAAATCAAAACTGCTTTTGGAACTATAACTATCCAAAATTCTGGGTGTGTTGACTAAAAACAAGCCTTACCCTTCATCAGTACGTTTGTAAAGAACTTCTTTTTATTATTATTTTTTTAATTTAAATTCAAGTTAGTTAACATATAATGTAATAATAATTTCAGGAATAGAATTTAGTGATTCATCACTTAGTACAACAGCCAGTGCTCATCCCAACAAGTGCCCTCCTTAATGATCTTCACCCATTTAGCCCTTCCCCCCCACCCAATACACCACCAGGAACCCTTAGTTTGTTCTCTGTATTTAAGAGTCTGCTCTGGTTTGTCACCTTGTTTTATTTTTTGCTTCCCTTCCCTTATGTCCATCTGTTTTGTGTCTTACATTTCACACATGAGTGAAATCACATAATTTTGTCTTTCTCTGACTTATTTTGCTTAGCATAATATAGTCTACATCCATCCACATTGTTGCAAATGGCAAGATTTCATTCTTTTTCATCACTTAGTAGTATTCCATTGAAAAATATAACACATCTTCTTTGTCCATTCTTCAGTTGAGGGACATTTGGGCTCTTTCCATACTTTGGCTATCGTCGATAGTGCTGCTATAAGCATTGGGGTGCATGTGCCCCTTTGAATAACCATTTCCGTATCCTTTGGATAAATACCTGGTAATGCAATGGCTGGGTCGTAGGGTAGTTATATTTTTAATTATTTGAGGAACCTTAATACTGTTTTCCAGAGTGGCTGCATCAGTTTGCATTCCCACCAGCAGTGCAAAAGAGATCCTCTCTCTCTACATCCTCGCCAACATCTGTTGTTGCCTGAGTTGTTAATGCTAGCCATTCTGACAGGTGAGAGGTGATATCTCATTGCAGTTTTGATTTGTATTTCCCTGATGATGAGTGATGTTGAGCATCTTTTCATGTGTCTATTAGCCATCCGGATGCCTTCTTTGGAAAAGTGTCTATTCATGTCTTTTGCCCATTTCTTCACTGGATTATTTGTTTTTTGAGTGTTGAGTTTGGTAAGTTCTTTATAGATTATGGATACTAACCCTGTATCTGATATGTCATTTGCAAATATCTTCTCCCATTTTGTCAGTTGCCTTTTAGTTTTGCTGATTATTTCCTTCCAAGCTTTTTATCTTGGTTAGGTCTCAATAGTTTATTTTTGCTTTTGTTTCCCTTGCCTCAGAGACATGTCTAGAAGTTGCTGCGGCCAGGTTCAAAGAGGTCATTGCCTATTTTCTGCTCTAGGATTTTGATGACTTCTTGTCTTACATTTAGGCCTTTCATCCATTTTGAGTTTATTTTGTGTATGGTGTAAGAAAGTGGTCCAGGTTCATTCTTCTGCATGTCACTGTCCAGTTTTCCCAACACCATTTGCTGAAGAGACTGTCTTTATTCCACTGGATGTTCTTTCCTGCTTTGTCAAAGATTAGTTAGCCATACGTTTGTGGATCCATTTCTGGGTTCTCTACTCTGTTCCATTGCTTTATGTGTCTGTTCTTGTGCCAGTACCATACTATCTTGATGATTAAAGCTTTGTAATACAGCTTAAAGTACAAAATTGTGATGCCTCCAGCTTAGGTTTTCTTTTTCAGCATTGCTTTGGCTATTTGGGGTCTTTTCTGGTTCCAAACAGATTTTAGGATTGTTCATTCTAGCTCTGTGAAGAATTTCTAATGAATCAAATTACTTCACATCAGTTATCTCACGTTTGATCACAGTCATGGAAGATAAGGAGGTTTGGGATTATCATCCCATGCTTACAGATGAGGAGGCTAGGACACAAAGAGGTCCCATAGCAAGCTGGTAATTTTTAATACTAGAAACGATCCTTCTCTCCATTAGTCCCCCTACTCATTTATTTAACACATCATAATATTCATTTCATGATTATTTCTTGAGCACATAATATACTGAACATCACAGCAGGAAGGCATTCCTAAAAGCCAGTACAATACCTGGCATAGTTTAGGTGATCAATTGATTCTATTTCCAGGTTTTCCTCTCCATTTGTTGCCCTGAAAAAAGCCAGTACCTCATGTGGCAACGAGAATATGCCTATAACTCTTCGTTTCTGAATATTTTTTACTATTATCCAGGAATGCATATAACTTGCTTTTGATTTTGCAAGTCCTTCTCCTATTCAAGCAAGCCCCCATCATAACCTTTCTGAATAGCAATGAACCAGAAGTTCATTCAATCATTCAATAGACATTTACTAAGTGTCCATGGTGCAAGCACTGTTTTAAACACTGCCTATACAGCAGTGGATGAGACAGACCTACAGTCTCTGCCCTGATGAATGCATGATGATAAGAAATAGTCCATATTCTTTTAATGAAAGGAACAAATATATTAAATGTATTTTCCAAACTTAGAAAAATTTAGAAGAAAAAATATTTGCATGGCAGCAACGAAGCTATATAATGAACACTGTGTGCTTTTTCTGCAATTCCTAATCACTTTTATTTTAAATGTTTTACAAATATATTTAAAAGCTCAATGAATTTTCAAATGCTTCAAAACATCAGGAAGTTATTCTGGAACATCAAATTGTTTCTAAATCACTTTCAAAAAATTCAACTCATCAGCAAGCTTACAAAATAAACTAGTTTAATATCTAAAATGTTTTTAAACTGTGCCTTAAGATGTTTGGATTTAAAATGGGGAAAAAATGTTTGGAAACAGTTGTGAATGCCAACTGTTTTCAAGCTGATCATGTTTAAAATTTGATGTTTTTGTTATCCTGGTGAGGAGAGAGAATAAATCAAACATTTCAAAGTTACTTACAAAGCAACATTTCCAAATTTGGGGGAAAGTAATTTGAAAATGTTCAAAGACACTTTGTGTTGCCTTATCCTTAATAATAAATACCTGAAAATGTGTCTGTCAATAGGAAAACTAGCTAATAAATAAAACATTTTTTAAAAAAATTTTAATGTTCATTCATTTTTTTTTGAGAGAGACAGAGAAACAGACAGACAGAGTGCAAGCGGGGAAGGGGTACAGAGAGAGGATGACAGAATCTGAAGTCGGCTCCAAGCTCCAAGCTGTCAGTACAGGGCCCCACGCGGGGTACAAACCCACCAAATGTGAGATCACGGCCCGAGCTGAAGTCGGATACTTAACCAACGGACCCACCCAGGCACCCCAATAAGGCATTTTAAAATGGAATATTAAAAAATACCAAATGTATTCAGCAAAGAAAGTAAATTGTGGAATGAAAGGTAAATCATAATCCCATTTACATTTTCTCTAAGAAGCTTAATGTATTTATCTATAAGACATACCCATGTCTATGACTGTCTGGAGGAATAATTCTCTACCAATGCTAATGGGGGTTGCCCCTACAGTGAGACACTAGGTAGAGGAATAGGGGGATTTAACTTTAATTTAACCTCCGTTGCACTGTCTTAAAATTCCTTGAAATGTGATGAGTTATCCATGAGGTTTTTTTCCTTAAAAAATAAAACTGAAAACTGTTTCAAAAATTTTAAGCATAAGTAGGCCTTCCCAGCTTTTGAAGGACTTTAGGTAATAGAATAAATAGCCAGACATGTTAAGAAATACTTTTTCTACAATATCATAAGCTCTATAGCAACAACACAAAGTTTAGGAGATATACAGACAAAGGAACATCTCAGTCTGCTAGAAAGCCTTCCCAGAAGATAATTGGGTCAGTTCTTGAGGGACATATAGAGCTGAGCAAAGATATTTCTGGCAGATTAGCAGAGCCAAGGCATGTAAAGGGCATTTTGGAGAGAAAAAGTGGCAGTTTAGCTTGACTGGAAGATGGACACAAGACTCCTTCATGGCTATTTCTAGGAAGACTAAGCCCAAATTGGGATGAACTTTGGTATAAAAGAGGATGTATATAAGTAAAAGTGTCAGGCACATACCCCATTTTGGTCCAAATCCCAAGCCTGTGGGTCTTCTTCTAAACCCCACAACTTTCCTCTGATAAAAAGTCCCTGAGTTGAGCATCCTCACACAAAGCTTCCTTTATAAAGGTGAAAGGGCGCTTATATATAACTTACCAAAGGAAGAGACTCTTAAGTAATAACCTTCTTGATTCAACTTTTAAACTTTTCTTACTAATGCCACATCCATGATTATGTTTGTCCTACCCAGTAACCCACAAGAATAGATGAGTTGGGATATTTTTGCCTCCATTTTATAGGAAAGATCATGGAGGCCAAGAGACTTATCATTCTGCAAGTTAATGACTTGGCTAGAACTTAAGTTCACATTCCTGGTACCTCCAGGCCTCCCCAGTGTACCTCCCACTGGGTCACATCATAAAATGATAATGGGTCTTTCAAATCAGAAGTGAGTATCTGAGGCCATGTACCACCATTCACCATTCTTGGCATCTTGGAGAAAATACTGAAAAGAGATATTCATTACTTCATGAAATTTCTTCCATGACAGTAGTCTTTTTTTAATTTCTCATTGTTGAGTGAATGCTTAATTTGTTGATGGTTAATCCCCAAAGAAGTCAAAATCTATAGAACCTATTTTAGGTAGAATCTAGTGGTTCAAAAAACAATAAAGGAGAGAAGCTGATGCTCCAGAAGGGTAAGGAAGACACAAATCACCATGTTTTTATAAGGAGTTAACTTATCTTTGAAGACAGAAGGATAAGAGACAGACCACAAATACCTGTTCTTCTTTGTAAATTCACTTTCCTGATTACTTGCCTTTACCCTGAGGAAAAAAATCAGTGTCTAAAACTACTTTTACCTTTTTGTGACTTAATGTCTCTGAACTTCTTTTTTTAAAGTTTATTTATTTTGAGAGGGAGAGAGAGGAGAAAGAGAGAGAGAGAAAGAGAAAACACAAACAGGGGAGGGGCAGGAGAGAGCGAAACAGAAATCCCAAGCAGGCTCTGCACCATCAGCACAGAGCCCAATGCAGGGCTCAAAACTATCTGGAAGCCTGGTTCATAAATCTGCTTTCAGCCAAAATTTTAGAACAGTAATCAGATTTACCCTTCCCACCTAAAACAAGGAAAAATTGGACAGAAAATATGAAACAATGGGTTTCAAGACACTGAACAACAGGCAATGAAGGACACTGATACTTGAGAGATGAGATGAGCCCTAGGATGGCCCCAGATGACTGTCTTGAGAGAGTTTCCTCACTAAAAACACCACAAAGACATTAAAGGATTAAACTCGAAGTAACATAACTATATATCAGAACAAAGCTTGAAATTATTCATAAGAATACAAAAACATCCAACCACAAACAAGATAAAATTCATAATGTCAGGCATCCAATGAAAAATTCCCAGATATACAAAAAGTGTGTGTGTATGTATTTATGTATGTATATGTGTGTATGCATATATATGTGTGTATATATGTATGCATAATGAGGAGAAAAATTGATTACTCAAAACCAGCCCAGAAATGATACAGTTGTTAGAATGACTAGATAAAGATGTTGAGAGAATTATTATAACTCTATTCTATATGTTCAAAGTTTAAGTAGAAACATATTTTTAAAGACAAAAATAGAATTTGTGGAGATAAAAACTAAAACATGGAAATGGAAAATACACCAAGATTGACAGAAGATTAGACTTTACAAAATAAAATCAGGGAACTTGAAAACATAACAGTAAAATGATTTGAAAGATGATGCTCCAAATTCTTCCAAATTTGATTAAACCTATAAACCCAAGAAATTCACTGAAGTACAGCACAAAAAAAAAAAAATATTTTAAACATAGAGATAAACTCAAGGCACATCATAATTAAACTGCTCAAAATCACTGAAAAGGAAAGAATCTCAAAATCAGTCCAAAAAAAAAAAAAGGCTTATTACAGATAGAAAAATAAAGATAAGAAAAGATGATAGCAGCTTTCTTTTGGAAACAATGCAAGCAAGAAGAAAGTAGAACGTCTTTAAAAAAAATTTTTTTTTACATTTATTTATTTTTGAGAGACAGAGCACCAGCAGGAGAGGGGTAGAGAGAGAAGGAGACACAGAATCCGAAGCAGGCTCCAGGCTCCAAGCTGACAGCACAGAGCCCGACAGGGGGCTTGAACTCACAAACCGTGAGATAATGACCTGAGCCCAAGTCGGACGCTCAACTGACTCAGCCACCCAGGCGCCACGAAAGTAGAACATCTTTAAAGCACAGAAAGAAAAAAATGTAAACATAGAGTTGTATACCAAAGGTAAATATATTTCAAAAAAGAAATAAAGTGAAATAAAGATGTGTTCAGAAAGAATTCATCACCAACAGACAGGCACTATAAGAAACATTAAAGAAAGTCCTTCAGGCAGAAGAAAAACAGTATCAGGTAGAAATACAAATCTACACAAAGAATGAAGATCACCAGAAATAATAACTGTATGGGTAAACTGTTTAAGATGTTCTCTTATGACTTTATGTAAAAATAAAATATACGACAATAATAGTCTAATGGTCAGGAAGGGAGAAATGAAAGTATATTACTACAAGGTTCTACTATACTTGAAGTGAAATAGTATCACTTGAAAGGAGACTATAAAAAGTTAAAGATGGACTATGAACTGTAGTACACACAATGAAAAAATAGAGTTACAGATAAGAAGCCAACAAATGAGGTAAAATGGATACAAAAATATTCCGTCCACAAGAAGAAGAAAAGTAGAACAAAGACAAAATGGGGCAAACAGAAAACAAACAACAAGATAGTAGCTTAAACCTAATCACATTAAGCGTAAATATCCCAATTAAAAGGCAGAGACTGTCGCACTGGACAAAAATGCAAAACACAATCATTTGCTACCTACAAGAAACACAGTTTAAATATAAAGAAACAAATAGATTAAAAGTATGGAAAAAGATACACCACCCTAACACTAATCAAAACAAAGCTGGGGGGCACCTGGGTGGCTCAGTCGATTAAGCTGAATCAGACTCTTGGTCTCGGCTCAGGTCATGATCTCAGAGTTCATGAGTTTGAGCCCTGCATCCAGCTCTGTGTTGACGGCACAGAGCCTGCTTGAGATTCTCTGTTTTTCCTTCTCTCTCTGCCCCTCCCCTGATTGTGCTCTCTCTCTCTAAAAATAAATAAATAGGGGCGCCTGGGTGGCGCAGTCGGTTAAGCGTCCGACTTCAGCCAGGTCACGATCTCGCGGTCCGTGAGTTCGAGCCCCGCGTCAGGCTCTGGGCTGATGGCTCGGAGCCTGGAGCCTGTTTCCGATTCTGTGTCTCCCTCTCTCTCTGCCCCTCCCCCGTTCATGCTCTGTCTCTCTCTGTCCCAAAAATAAATAAAAAACGTTGAAAAAAAAAATTAAAAAATAAATAAATAAATAAATAAATAAATAAACTAGAGAGAGAGAACTGGTGTGGCTATATTAATATCAAAGTACATTTCAGAGCAAAGAAAATTATCAGAGATAATATGTCATTTTTATAATGACAAAAGTGTCATTCATCAGGAGAACACAACAATCTTGAATGTTTATATATCTAATAAGAGAACTTCAAAATATAAATAGTAGAGAATTATAAAACTGCAAGTATAAATAAATTCAAAAATATAGGCAGATATTTTAGTATCCCTCTCTCAATAATCAATAGAATAGACAGAAACTCAGTAACAGAGTACAGAAGACTTGAACAACACTTGCAACCAATAACTGGCATTCATATTTACAAAACACTCAACTCAGCATTTATTATAGTAGAGTTAATTGTGCCTCTAAAAAAGGTATGTTAAAGTCCTAACCCTCCCTCCTATATTGTAGATGTGACCTTATTTGGGAAAGGGGTCTTCACAGATGTCATTAGTTAAGATGAGGTCATCCTGGATTAGTGTGGACCTTAAATCCAATGACTGGTCTCCTCACAGGGAGGGCATGAGAAAACACAGAAAGACATAAAGGCAGAGCATCATCTGATGATGAAAGCCAATGCATCCATAAACCAAAGGACACCAAGTATTACTAGCAACACTGAAGCTAGAACAGCATGAGACAGATTCCCAGGCAGAGCTCCCAGAAGGAAACAACTCTCACAAAACCTTGATTTCAGACTTCTAGCCCCCAGAACTGTGAGAACTGTACATTGTTTCAAGCCACCTAGCTGTGGCTAGTTGTTACAGTAACTCTAAAAAGCCAATACATTATAGATCAAAGTTTTATAGGGTTTTTGCATATGAATATCTCATTGTTCCAGCACCATTTGTCAAAAAGACTATACTTTATCCATGGAATTGCATCTGCAGCCTGCATGATAGGCAAAAACTAAGTCCAAGGAGATCACAGACCTAAATGTGAACTTTAAAACTATAAAATTTAAGGAATAAGACAAAAAAGAATGCTTTTTTGTGACTTTGGGTTAAACCAAGTTTTTTTTCAGATATGATATCAAAAGCGTGTTCCATGAAAGAATAAAAAGATAAACTTTATCAAAATTAAACACTTCTGTTCTTCAAATGAAAATAAAATGAAAAGAAACACCACAGACTGGGAGAAAATACTTGCAAGTGATGTATCTGGTTAAAAACATATTTCTAGAATATATAAAGAACTCTCAAAACTCACTAATAAAAAAATGAAAAGCCAACTGAAAAAAAAAAATGAAGATTTTAACTGACACTTCCAAACCAAAGAAATACACAAATGGAAAATAAGCACATGAAAAGACACTCGACATTATCTGTTAGAGAAATGCAAATTAAAATCATAGTAAGATCCCATTACACACCTAGCATAATAAGTAAACCTAAAAAACTGGCCACATCAAGTACTGACAAGAATGTGGAAGAAATGAAGCTTTCACACTGCTAAGATGTAAAATGACAGAACCAGTTTGGAAAACAGATTGAGTTTCTTCAAAGTTAAACATATGTTCGACATATTATCCAGTTGTTCCAGTCCTTCTATTTGCCCAAAAGAAATGAAATTTTATATGCTTATGTTCGTACAAAGACTTTTCCATGAATGTTTATTATGATTTTACTTGTAATATTAAAAACTAGAAACAACCCAAAAGTTCATCAACATGTGAATGGATAAACAAATTGTGGTATACCTATGCAGTGGAATACTCCTTACCAACAAAAAATAATGAGCTATTGACATACACTACAAAGTGGATAAACCTCAGTGATGATCTTGGGTAAACCAAAATGAGTATTTTGAAAGAAACCAGACTTGAAAGAGTATATATTTTGTGATTCCATTTATGTAAAATTCTAGGAAATGCAAACTAGTTGATTGTGACAAACAACAGATTACTGGGTTGCTTGAGATAGGGTCCAGGAGAAGCCAGGGGAAAGGATCATAAAGGATCATGAAGAAACTTTTAGGGGTGACTTATATATTCGTTATCTTGATGGTGGTGATAGTTTCCTAGATGTATAAAACCATACTCTTTACATGTGTACAGTTTACTGTGCCTCAATCATACCTCACTAGAGTGGCTAAAAAACAAACAAAAAAAAATATCCAAGAAATAAATGGGCTCAGAGATGTAAAAAAATTTTCAAACTACAACATAGGGTGTGTCAACAAGTAAAGCCAGGTTAAATAGGAATTTAGAAGAGAGTATACCATCACTTTTCTAAGTTTCAGATTTGCAATGAGTTTAAAGTTTTTTTAATGATTTCAAAACAATTTGAGATATGTCAAAATAGCATTCAATAAGCTTGGGTTCAAATTTTGACACCTGCTAGAGGTGCTGGACTTGGGCACATCAAAATATCATTGTCGTACAAATTATAGAAACCCACCTCAATGACTTGAATGTCCTGGCTCAAATAAATGATAGCTCCAGCTCAAATGCAGCTAGATTGCAATCAGTATGGTCAGACCTCTGTTTCATTTCCTCTTGGCTTCTGCTACTTTGGCTTTATACCAGCTTTCACATTTTCCCCTGGAAAAGCCAGGACAGCAGCCATCATCTCAACCTCCCTTCCCTATATCCAATGGGAAAGATAGAGCTTGTAGTCTAGTTGATTTAAAGAAAGTCACCTAATTCCTTCTGATTGGCCTGGTTTCGATCACATGATCATTCTGACTTATCCACTGTGGATAAGGAAATGTGATACTCTGAGTGGTATCATACTCCCTCCAGAGGGCATGAGAGGAGTTTATCTCCAAACACTGGGGACCATTTCTAGAAAATAAGAGTTTGGCTTCAAGGGAGGCAAACACCAAATCCCCAATAGAAGCAGCAAACCCAGTTTTCAGCACATGATACATGTTCAGGAAACAGTATCTCCAACTTTAATTCTGGATCAGAAAGGAGCTAGTGATTTTATATCATATAATGGAGGGCATGCCGTCAATAAAACAGAGTTTTATCCGGTTGCCTCAATTTTTTTCCTCAGGAAATTAGGAAAGACCAGACAAGAAACATTTTCAAATGTTTCAAATGTTCAAACATTTTCAAATGGATATACCAGGCTAGAATCCCTAAAAGTAATGTTAAGAAAACTTAGGCTGAGAATATTACAGTGGCCATCAGCTATGTGAGGGATGCTTATCATCCCTTTTTCTGGTCATAAGGCCCCATCTCTTCACCTCCAGGGACAACCATGTAACTCAGACATGGCCAATGACAGTACACATTCCCCAGCCTACACTGACTGGTTCTGGAGAGGTTCATGCCAAGAAGAGAAAACCAAGAATTCTGACTGGATTTTTTTGGAAATAGGATGCTCTTCCTGATGGAGTTACTAAGCAAGTAGTTTACGAGCCTACAGCTGTTGATGATTACCTTTGTCACCATTATGGAGGGTTTGACAGAAAAGAGGACAACAGAGAAAAAAGAAAAGCTCAAAGAATGAGAGACATTTCCCGATGACCATATTTGAGCTTCTGGATCCAGCCATACCTGAATGCAGTAGTGCTCCCAGACTTTCTAGTTACATGACCTAGTAAATTCCTATTTTTGCTTAAGTCAGGTTTAGTTGGTTAGTAGAAACTGAAAGTCTGCATACTCACATAATTCCTCAGCTCCCACACAGCCAATTCAGTCCAGGACCCTGACAAGGCTTTAGGTCACAGTGGAAAATAGACAGCAAATCCACTTTCTAAGGATCAAGCTTCAGATTTTTTTGCTCCTAGATTGTCTACTCCTTGCACGTCTGACTTCAAGCACTTGAATTGTCTTGACTGTCAGGTTATTTGGACTTTATTACTGTTCAATTTACAGCTATGTCAATGTAGAATTTGGAATGAGTAAGTGTAATAAATTGATCCTATTTGCTGTGATGCCAGAGCTTAGCTAGATTCAATCATCCTCCAAGTGATATATCTACAGCTGGGGCCAGCATGGGGGGAAGCACAGGAGGGGAGGAAAGAAGGTCAGGGGGTGAGAGTTAAAGAAGGCAACCACAGCAAAGTAAGGAGAATCACCTAAATGCTGTGGAAAGTACGCTGGACCAGACATACCCAGACCTAACCCCACTCACTCTACCTTGGGCAAGCCTTTTCCCCTTTTTATGCCTCCACTTTCCTCTCTACAAAATGGGCACAAGACTGTGTGCTGGGACCACTTTCCCAGGGTGTTTGGGAAAAGGAAATAAAATAATAGATGAGCAATGTAGGGACAGTCTTGTTATTGCATCTATACTTTCATAGGGGGAGGCTATGCAGCACGTCACGGCATCTCAGAATCCAGGTGACCTTTCCTGGAGCCTCTCACAAGTTACCAATCTTCCAGGTGGAGCCTGTCCTCCTCCACCTGCCTATTCTTCATACAAAAGGTAGGTATAATCGGATAGGAAGAGCAGGAGATGGGTTCAACCAAATCTGAGTTCGATGCTAGCTCTACTCCTTTCTAACTGCATGATCTTCAGCAGGTGAGTTGGAGACTCACCTCTGGGGGTAGTGAGGTAGTGGTGGAGGAAGGTAAGAAGGGAAGGGAACAAATAGGTAATGAGGACTTAGTAAGTGTCAAACATGCCAAGCACTTTATAAATGTGAACCGATTTAACCCTCACATGACTCTAGGGCAGTTATTATTTTCCTTATTACACAGGTAAGAAAATGGTCTCAGGTGAAGAACTCAGCTGGCCTACAGTCACACAGGTGGTGAACAGGAAGATAGCAAGGATTCCAGCCCTGGTTTGAATGTGTCCAGAGTCCATCTTTATTTTACTGCTTCTGCTGGCAATAAGTTCAATAACAACAACAACAACAACAAATAATGGGAGGAGTGAACCTTATCAAGTACTGTGTTCAGGACCTCAGAATGGTATCCCATTGAATCCTTTGACATCCTTATGAGACAGATCATCATTTCCAGATGAGGAAATAGAGGTCCTGCAAGTTGTAGTGACTTTCTCAAGGTCACAGAATGCCCTTGGCAAGTGGCCGAGGCAGGATTTGAAACTGCACAGTGTGACAATATAGCCTGTGACCTGTTCACTGCTATCCAGTATTGTCTCCTATATAACAGTATTTGGGAAAATGTGAAGTGAGGTCCCCAGTTCACACAGAGGTGCTCCTGGGCCCTAACCTTGATAGGGTGGCTGCTCCAAGACTCATTACAACTGTGAGGTCTGGAGCACTTTCCTAAGTGTCTCCCAAAAATCTTTCTCATACACTCAACTACCACACTGCTGCAGGCTCTGTGCTCTGTTGCTCTGTCCTACCCTGGGCCAGAAAGGGGCGTCCATTCACCCAGAGTTTCTGCACCACAGGTCTGTTGGGACTTCTCCTGTCTGTCTCCATTTCTTCAACATGTTGTCAAGTCCATCAGAGCCACCACCTGATAGAAAGTCTCCCAGATGCCTCGGGGTTCCTATCTCCTCCGTGAAGCCTATCTGCACCCTCTCTCCTCCTTCCCTTCCTCCCTCATTCTCCTCCACAAATATTGATGTAACATCATACATCTGAAGAAAGAAGAACTAATCCTGGGTGTTTCAGGGCCGCCTCTTCCCCCTAATTTCCAGAGCACTTGTTTGAGACCCCAAAGCCCATCTTAGGAGTCACTCTCCAGCCCCCTCACTTCCAGATGCCCATCAGGGCAGGCTGCTTCATGTGACTCCCTGGCTCTCAGCTCATATGCCAAGTGCTCAGCTATGTACTATTAGCTGATATCTGGTATCTATTGTTGCAGGTCATTTTCCCAACGCCCGGTGAGATAGATCTGATTACTTCCTGGATATATTAATGAGAGAGCTAAGGAGTCACATAAGACCTTAATGTCACTCAGCAAATGGTGGGGCCAAGGCCCAACCACTGCAGGTTCCATAGTGGTTTCTTGGCAGTGTTGGCATGGCAGACAGAAAGAGACTCATCCCTGGGGGGCAAGATAGCCAGGAACTAGCCACAGTCAGCTTCCCTCTCAAGTGGAACCTTCCCAAGTCCAATCCTTCTCCAGGCTCTGAGTCGCTTGCCATCTCTAAGTAGGAACTATGGACTGGATATTAATAACAGTACTACTAGATACTATTAATACAGCTTCCTTTCTAAGTCCTTATGCATTGCTAGGCACTCTGCCAGGTGGACTTGACAGATTGGGAATACCAATTGTTGGACTTGATTCAACTCTTGGTTCTACCACTTTACTCATGAGTGGCCACAGCCAAGTTACTTTTCTCGATTTCCTCATGTGAAAAATGGGGATAATAAGAATACCTACTTCAGAGGTGCCCCAAGGATCCAGTTAGTATAGACAAAGGCACCTGGAACTACATTTAGATTGAGATTGTGTTGTTGCTGTCTTTACAATCTATGCCTTAATTATCTCATATAATACTCTTGCCAGCCCTCTGAAGTATAGACTATGATCTCCATTTTATAGAAAAGGAAGCATAGGCTTAGCAAAACTAATTAACTCGCCCAAAGCCACACAGTCACTTATGTGTAAAACTGGATTGGAACCCAGGTTTGCCTGACTCCAATGTCCAGGCTCTCATGCTATACATGGCCCCACTACATCAGGGATTCTCAATCTTGGCGCTGTGACATTTGGGGCCAGATGATTCCATTTTGTGGGGACCCGTCCTGTGCATGACAGGATTCTGAGCACCACCCCTGACCTCTACACACTAGATACCAGCAATACCACTCCAGTTATGTCTCCAGATATTGACAAATGTCCCCTGGAGGGAAAACCTGCCCTCTGTTCAGAATCGAGATGCTCCCTGAGGTCAATCTCACTCTAACATTCTACATTTCTACTCTATTAGAACTCTGACCAAGTGACATCCTCCAGGAAAGCAGAGAGGCTGGTGATACTGTTTACTAGACAGAACTTAGTGGGCATGCATAACTCATCCTTATAGGGTGGCAGCAAGTTCAACTGGCCCCTTTGTGATATAGAAAAGGTGCACCCATTGAACAAATATTGCATTGCATCCTTTTTACTTTTTAACATCTTTGAGGTCGACATGTTTTATAATCAATGGCCTATCAAGATTTGATTGGCAGCATCTCATCTTTCTTAGTTGTACCTAAAATACTGGTGCATCTTACAAACAATGGCACCTTAAACATGTTGATAGACAATTTGCAAAGCCCCCACATCCTCCCATCACTGAAGAATAGAAATTAGAAAAAGTCGCCACATCTGAGCACAGATGGCCCCAAAGGCCATGGCTCAGCAAATGGATAGTACATTGGTATGAAGAAAAAGATGCCACTTCCTCCAGGCAGACATAGGGCACAGAGCTTGGGGTGGGGGGTGGGGGGGGAAGGAGAGGGAAGCACAGGCTACATTTCAGCCCCAGGGGTATTTCTGTAACATACAGCCTTACAATACATGGTGGTCTAGCTGTCCCTCATGATTCACTGACCAACTGTGCCCAACCCCAGCAGCTAAGAATTAAAATATCATCACACACCACTGGCTTCTCCGAGTTTGAAATAATTTCACATTACACTTTGTTGAAACGGTTTCCATTTGTTTGTTGTTTTGCAAACCCCAACAAAGTAGGTTGTTCTACAGATTGAGAATGCCAACCAATTACCTGAAACTCAAAGGCAAGTGAATAAACATCCACGATGTGATATTCTTTAAAGAAAAGGGAAATGCTCCCTCAACAGGAGACAAATGTAACAAAACAGCTATTAATATTGTTCCCTGAAGAAGAATGAGTTAGTATAAAACTGGGAAGGACAACAGCCATGCATCTTTCTCTGCCTTCATAAAATACAGCCATCCTTAAAATTGATGTGATTACTTGTGAAGCCAAAGTTTCTCTACTTTTTCTTCTTTGATAGCTGTGTGTGCCTTAATGTGTTTTAAATGTGTAATAAAAATCTAATGAAAAACATACATTTATTCAATGTGGCTGCTAAAACATATGCTATAAAGCCCAAATCCTATAAAGTTGAATTTTATAGCATTTCTTAAACTTGTTCCTTCTACTTATAGCTGCCCTACAATATTGGTCAGAATTTAGTGCTTCTCTCTCCCACCTCCATCTCCTAGGAAATTACTGAGCTTGGACATTCAGTTCCAATCCCTGCTCCTTCCTTTTCCTTCCAACCTAGCTCCTATACTATATCCTCACACCCCTCATGTTCCCAGCATCTGCCCCACCCCATGATGTTCCACCACAAAGACATTTACATGAGCCAGAGCTTGTCAGAAAACCCATACCAAAAAAGCACATGACCAGACTCCCCTGGCTAAAAACAACCTTTTATATTAAAATGTTGAGCAGTAGAGTTAGATAAGGGCTCAGCAAACTATAGCCAGATCTGGCCCTCCTCTGTTTTTATAAATAAAGTTTTATTGGAACACAGCTTTACTCATTTGCTTAGAGATTATCTATTGCTGCTTTCACGATACAAAGGCAGAGTTAAGTAGCTGCAACAGAGACTTTATAGACCACAAAGCCTAAAACACTTACAAAGTGATCCTTTACAGGAAACATCTGCCAACCCCTGGGTCAGAACCAGCTCTCCAGAGCTAGAATGCCTGGGTTCACATCTCAGTTGTGTGCTTTACAGCTCTGAGCTCTTGGGCAAGCTAATTACCTGACTTGCACTTCAATTTCCTATAACTAAATGGAGATAATAAAAAGAACCTACATCATGGGTTTGTGAAAGTGCACAGCACGTAGAAGAGTACCCGGCAAGTGATGCAGGAAGAGTTCTCAAGAGTTCGGTGTTGTTACTGTGCCAACCCAGATGCTCTGCTCCCTAGCACTCCTCAAATGATGAAAGAGTTGGTCTACCCTTCCTTGTCTTCCTTCCCTAATCTTTCTCTGTCTTCTCAATCCACTGTCTTGTCCCACACCTTGGCCATCCCAATAAGACTGCTCAAGATTTGCATCCCTCCACATGACCACATCCTACCACTTCTGAAATCTTTATTCCACTCTACTTTTCAGTGTATTCTGATAGGGTAGGACCATACTCCTCTTGGGGATGGACTTCCTCCCTGGGAATATCCATTCAAGGGTATGGGTTGACTGCTACAGTTGCTCTAGGCTCTCATGCTTTAGAGAAAAGTAGTTCTTTCCCCTGAACTCGATCCCCTAGTAAGCCACATTGAGGCAGCATGTTCACATAGCAGCCACATTCTACACAGAATGTACACAGCAAGAGCAAAATCCCTAGTCTTCACTCTGATATCTGCCTAATGACATGAGGATCTTCAATTACTCCCCTCTGAGGAGTGAAAATAACTTTTATTCCTTGACAAAAATTGTCATAGTTTGGGTTCCCCAAAAAGCAGCCCTGAGGCAAGACCACAATGTAAGTAGTATACTTGGAAAATAATCTTGAGAAATATCGAAGAGGAGGAGGAAGAAAAGCAGAAAGGAGAAGAAAACAAATAGAAGGTATATAATCAGGCAACTTATAAGGATGGGCAACAGGTACTTAGTTCTGATGTGGATCTTTGAGATACAGCTCAGAACATATGTCTCCAAGTCATCTCAAAGGGGCAAGGAAGTGCCCTCTCAAGGCTCTATCCACTGATTCTGATCAGTCACTGGTTGTGGGATGCTCCCTGAGGTGTTAATTATTTGGCCCTCCCAGCCTGCAAGGCATGCAGGGATAGCAATTGGAAGTCAGACCAGAATGCAATGTAAAGAGGCAAGGGGATAGGGGCACCTATAGCATTAGAAACAACACTGTGTCAAATAAATTACCCCCAGTGGAAGGAGGGAATGGGATTGGAGTTCTGGAAGATGGCAATTTTATGTAGAAATTGAAATATGCTCGTTAAATAGAGCTGCCATGTAGCTGTTAGACAACAATTGCCTTAACCAAAGGCAACTGAAAGTGTTTGAATTTGGAACAGAGAGTATTTATTCTTCTGATAGACCTGCTCTGGGATGTTTAAAATAAGAGCAGCTCTCTACTTTCAAGGTATTATTAATGTTACTAGGCTGTCAATCAAGCTCTGTTTTCATTTTTCCTAGAAGAAAATGTCCCCTTTTCTCTGTACTTAAATTGTGTTATTTCTCTTCACTGGTACTACTGAACAAAACTGTCCCTGTAATGACATATCAAGCTTTTTAACACTTTTCCTTTACATGAACACAAATAACACTTTTAAGTTAGTCTGGTCTATATTTCACAATACAATAAGTGAGGGACAAAGATATTTTTAACATTGGGCAGCCATATCAAATTCACTCATTTTGTGGTCCTTTATTCAGTCACTCATTCAATCAACAACTTATTTTTTGAATATTTATTTTGCAATTTGTTAAAGGCTAGAGGAGGGTGTTGAAAAATTAATAAGCCATAATCTCTGCCTTTAGAGAATTTAAAGTATAATAGTGTTGCAGAGAGCACTGGTTATTTTGGGTCTGCCAGCATCCATCTCTCTCTTTTAGTGATGGCTCTCTACCTCAGTACAGAGAGTCCCCATTCAAGGTCACATGGAGGGCCTCGGATGTAAATCCAAGGGTTTGGATTGGAGTGGCGAAGTGTAGGACAAACCAGTACATATAGTCCTCATATGGACCTGTACCTATACTAGGTCATGGGACCCAGGCCAGTCAATCAGCTCACTGAATGCTCTAAGACACAGTGATTCATTCAGAGGTAACCACATGATCAAGTTTGTTTTATCAGAGTAAACTCTAGGACTTGTGTGGGACTTGCCAAGAAGATGTGCTTCCTCCTTTTTTCCATTGAACCTGAACTACAACTGATTGAGGGAGCCATTTTGCTCCCACCAGAGGAGAGGTTATCTGAGAATGCAGCTAAAATGAAGGATGAAGAAAAGGAAATGGAGCCCTGATGATACTCTTTGCACCAGGGACCAAACATTCACTTCTTTGGACATCTTGGGGATGGGACCCAATAATGTACCTTTTATGACTAGGCCAGTTCACAAGAGATTTTCTGATAAGCTTAATCAATCCATGATGATATTTTCTGATGAGTAATTTCATATGTTCATCCATTTCATGAGACAACAATGTAATGTAGTCACCCAGAGATTAAATGTGTCCTCTGGATGTAATGAGAGAGATATAGAGTATAGAAGCACAGAGATAGGGTTCTTGATCTTGATCTTGGCTGGTCAGACCCAATCTAGAATATTCACAAATTCTGGATAGATCCCTGAATAAATTAAAAATGTTTAGGGAAGGGAAAGCAAGATTAGGTAAGACCGCCTAAAATCATGTCATAATAATGACTAAGATCATCGGGATGCTTATCTAGAAGAAGAAAAACAGGATAAGTTATAACTTTACAGTTATTTGTATAATTACTTAATCATCTGAATGACTGGGGCATTCTAAGGACCATCAAATCAATAGTGTCCTCCTTGCGATTGTGTTTCAAGCCAGCCTTTGGCTTTTTACTTTGGCTGAGGGACTGAAAATCTGACACCATGGTTTGCTGGTCTGTGAAAGTAAGCCTAAAAGTAGAATCCATCAGTGGTACTTGAAAGTTAATTCTGTTACAGGCAATACTGGAATACAGGATATTACCCATTCATCCAGCATTGCCTGGTCTCATCTATCACCAAAGGTAACTGCAGAAGCAGTTCTCATGTTGGCACAGATTCCTTAACAAACTGAAACATCTAATGTAACACACCTGCCTGACCAATGCAATCACAGCCCCGCCCTCAGTTCTTCAATCTTCTGTAACTAAACAGCATATTCCAGCATTAGGGGATTTACTTAGCAAATACTTTTGAAGTGTCTAATGATCATAGGGCATTTTGAAGGTAAACTCTGGTTGCTGTGTATCTAATTCAGTGAGGTATTATTTACACCCTTAAAGGACTCACAAATTAGTGTTACGATGTTACATGCATAAGAAAAGCACAGCGGTATTTCAGAGAAGCCATCTGAGAAACTCAGGTCTCAGTTCTTCTTCTTGCTCTACACAGACGTTGCTAATGACCATGACAATCTTTCCCCCTAGATGCAACTTCAGAATCCTTCTCAAGACAACTTTCCAAGCAACTATTATTAATTGACCAGATCTCCTTCCAGAGATGACATAGTTTCCACTTCTGACTTGGAGTTTATAGGGAAAGGAGATGGATTCCTACTGCAGAGATTTCCAGTACTAAAAGAGAAAGTAGAATGTCTCCACAAAGAAATTTGAGTAACATTCTCACCATATGGAAGAAACCACATGAGCCATGATTGAGATGGGAAAGTAGCGCCATTTGGCTGAAGTGTCTAAGAGTGAAAATAAGGCAGTGAACAGACGACTGAGGCATCAGACCCTACACTGGCAACCAGAAATTATTTGGAGGGTAAAAAAGAACTATCAAAAATATTGTATCAGAAAAGTACTATGTTTTATAAATGTCATTGGCAGGACTCTGGGAATAACAAGAACAGGAGAAATCAAAAAAATAAAATACGGAGAGAGGGGTTAAACATGGGATGGGGGGAGAAGAGAACAAAGGTCTCAAAATGAAAATAACAAATGACAGTTGGAAAAAGCATCATGGAGAAGAGAATGATGGGGTACTGGCCTGTGAGTGGGAAGAGGAGAGAGTGGGAAAAGGAGATCTTGACTCTGGGATTTTGAGTTTGAGTGAGAAGGCACAGTACCATGAACTCTGAGGGGTTAGTTTCTTTTGGAGCATGCTGAGCTTGAAGTGTGGTAAGACATCCAGTTGCGATTTCCAAGTAGAAGTTGAGAATATAGGCAGGAACAACAGGGGAATAAAGGATGAAGACATGGCGGGGAAAGCTCCAGGCATGAGGAAGTAGGAGCTCAGTGTGGACGAGAGGAAGGATAGTCAAGTGATAACTTAAAAGAAAACCTGTATCTAAGAGGCAGCGTGAAGGAAGAGCGTCGCATGAAAGAAACCAGAAACAATGACACACACTGTTTTCTAAGATAATAATTCCAATCCAGGGCCATAGATGATTTTGAATCAAACAGGATCTTTCTTTCTTTTTGTCCTTCCTTACTCCATTCCTTCCTTCTTTCCTTCCTTTTTATTTATTTATTTTTATTTTTATTTTTATTTTTATTTTTGGCAAAGCAAGCTGCTGTAGCAGTCTTGGCACTGACTGTTGGTATGGTCATCTAGAGGCCACCATAGAATCACTCATTTCCTGGACCCCCAGAACTCAGGGTAGAGAGAGCTGTGCACAAAGCTAGGAAGAGATTCTCTTAGCTAAAGACTCAGTTCCAAGCCAAACTGGCCTCCCAGGGCCAGGTGCAGGGAAGCATCCACTTGTGTACCTCACATACATTTATGGTACCCCCTATGAGTCAGGCTTCGACCTGATACTGGGTATGCACAAGTGAATGAAACCCAAGCCCTTTGAATACCACCCCCATACTAGGCCTGGTAGCACTAAATATGGATGGATGAGTGGGTGGATGAATGGGGTGGGTGGATGGATGGGGTATGTGGATGGATAGTTGGGTAGGAGTATAAATTTGTTGATAGTGATGTGGAATAACTGTTAACATACTGGAGTTACTGTCTTTCCCCTCTCCCTGATAGCAAAATAGATACTCATTTAGTCCTCCTTTTAATGCCCTGCAAAAAGGATACTGCAATTGTCACAGATCTTCTTTCCAATCTTTGGAAAAAAGGACCAAACCAAACCACTCACACCCATGCTGATTCCTATGAAGCAAAGACTGAGAGTTAATGATGCAGTGTGCCACTACTCCTCCTCCTGCCGCTCTCTACGGGTGGCGTGTGGTGGGGATGGTACATCTAAAATGAGGGACAGAACTCTTCTTGGATATAAGCTAGTAGTCCCAAAACGTTGCTGGACTCAGGTTAAGAAACAATGCATCACGGGGGTGCCCTCTATGTTCTATACCAGGTGCAGGTTGAAATCAGAATTCCCACCTGGATTGTGTTCCCCTGAATGAAATGTGTGACAAAGACAACTTCACCAAATATGGCATGGGCTTCCTTGCATTTCCCAAGACTTCTTGAACTTAAAGTTCTGACCATGTAACTAGATCTTGTCGATGAATTATTAATGGAAATGGTATGTATCCCTTCTGGACTAATGTAATGAAGAGCTGCTGCATCTTTTCTAGCTCCCTCTTCCTTCCCTAATGATCTATATATAAACCACATATTCTAGATATCGCAGTTAATAAGATCGAAGAGGCTGCCAGAGTGAGAAATGATGACATGTTTGGACCTTTAAAATGTTACATCACTCAGATGTCAGGGTTTGTTATTGTAGCACAGACTAGCGTTATTCTGACCAATACCTAATACCACTCTGGCCATGAACCACATTGGGTCACAGGCTCATTTCAGTTATGATTATGATATGGAATAAATCTTTTGAAAGGTTGCTAGACTCATTCTCATATAACCTCATTTTCTAATTGGTTGTCTCTGAAATATACAAGCGCTCATACACAGGGCTGTACTGTCAGATGTACATACCAAAAATATACATTTGTATTTCAGATAATATTTGTAATACAAATGCAAACCTGAAAATTCAAAGAAAAAGATTTAGCATCCATATCTATCCAGATCAAACACTGCTTGTTTTCTCTGATACACACTGTATTAGATTACAGTATGTTTGAAGCATGCTTTTCAGAGCTACAAAACACTTACAAAAGCAATAATATGAGACACAATTGATGTTACATCTATGTATGAATAGGAAACTGATGTAAAGTTTAGTGTCCTGTTTTCAAGACAGTCAATTTAATTTCAAGGAACACTTATAGAGGTGCTTGAAAGATAGATCATTTTTATTTGGTAGCTTCAGGGGTAAATTTTAACTATCCTCTCATTTTTTCTATTAAAAAAGGATACAGAAAAAAATGAGAACACTTAATTTTTTTCAACCCTCTAGCATAAGTATTAGGGACAGTCAGAAACACAAGAAGGAGGGAATAATGAAAAAAGCTTTTGGCTATTATATTGTTACAGTTTATCAATACTATCCTGTAAAATTTTTATATGACATCTCAAGATGTGATAAAAAAAGTCATAAGTTTAAAATAAAACTGTCCCTCTAGTTCTCTTCTAATCAGCCCATATGTGAAGTTGTAGAAAATATTATACTTGAATTCTGCAAGAAGAGAGAAGGTAGATCATATGAAAAGGATAGAACAAAGCAAATATATAATTTTGTTTTAAAATACTAAATTTATTTTACATAAATAAAAAAATTATATTTATTTTATTTTTTAAACAATACCAGTACTCATTAAACCACTCTCAAGGTCTATAGAAAGATGGCAGTCTCTGTCAGTCTAATACCAAATACTGTGGAAGTTACAACTAGTTTTCAATTTCTTCCACTGATGCATCCATCCTCCCATCCCCCCATCCATCCATTCCCCCATCCATCCACCCCCCATCCCCCCACCCATTCATTCCACCATCCATCTATCCCCCAACCCCCCTTCCATCCACCCCCCATCCCCCCATCTATCCCATCCCCATCCATCCATCCCCCAACCCCCCTTCCATCCACCCCCCATCCCCC